>NW_027489198.1:0-74044 GCF_050948215.1 Halictus rubicundus | reverse complement strand
TATAGAGGATAGGATATGATAGAGGATAGGATATAGGATTAGATAGGATAGAGGATAGGATAGGATAGAGGATAGGATATGATAGAGGATAGGATATAGGATTGGATAGGATAGAGGATAGGATAGGATAGAGGATAGGATAGGATAGAGGATAGGATAGGATAGAGGTTAGGATATGATAGAGGATAGGATAGGATAGTGGATAGGATAGGATAGAGGATAGGATAGGATATGATAGTGGATAGGATAGGATAGAGGATAGGATAGGATACAGGATAGGTTAGGATAGAGGATACGATATAGGATTGGATAGGATAGAGGATAGGATATGATAGAGGATAGGATAGGATAGAGGATAGGATAGGATAGAGAATAGGATATAGGATTGGATAGGATAACGGATAGGATAGGATAGAGGATTGGATAGGATAGAGGATAGGATAGGATAGAGGATACGATATAGGATTTAATAGGATAGAGGATAGGATACGATAGAGGATTGGATAGGATAGAGGATAGGATAGGATAGAGGATAGGATAGGATAGAGGATAGGATAGGATAGAGGATAGGATAGGATAGAGGATAGGATAGGATAGAGGATAGGATAGGATAGGATAGGATAGGATAGAGGATAGGATAGGATAGAGGATAGGATACGATAGAGGATAAGGATAGGATAGAGGATAGGATAGGATAGGATAGAGGATACGATATAGGATTGGATAGGATAGAGGATAGGATACGATAGTGGATAGGATAGGATAGAGAATAGGATATAGGATTGGATAGGATAGAGGATAGGATAGGATAGAGGATAGGATATTATAGAGGATAGGATAGGATAGAGGATAGGATACGATAGAGGATAGGATAGGATAGAGGATACGATATAGGATTTAATAGGATAGAGGATAGGATACGATAAAGGATAGGATAGGATAGAGGATAGGATAGGATAGAGAATAGGATATAGGATTGGATAGGATAGCTGATAGGATAGGATAGAGGATAGGATAGGATAGATGATAGGATATGATAGAGGATAGGATATAGGATTGGATAGGATAGAGGATAGGATATGATAGAGGATAGGATATGATAGAGGATAGGATATAGGATTGGATAGGATAGAGGATAGGATAGGATAGAGGATAGGATAGGATAGAGGATAGGATAGGATAGAGGTTAGGATATGATAGAGGATAGGATAGGATAGTGGATAGGATAGGATAGAGGATAGGATAGGATATGATAGTGGATAGGATAGGATAGAGGATAGGATAGGATACAGGATAGGATAGGATAGAGGATAGGGTATGATAGAGGATAGGATAGGATAGAGGATAGGATAGGATACAGGATAGGATAGGATAGAGGATAGGATAGGATAGAGAATAGGATATAGGATTGGATAGGATAGCGGATAGGATAGGATACAGGATAGGATAGGATAGAGGATACGATATAGGATATGATAGGATAGAGGATAGGATATGATAGAGGATAGGATAGGATAGAGGATACGATATAGGATTGGATAGGATAGAGGATAGGATACGATAGTGGATAGGATAGGATAGAGAATAGGATATAGGATTGGATAGGATAGAGGATAGGATAGGATAGAGGATAGGATATTATAGAGGATAGGATAGGATAGAGGATAGGATACGATAGAGGATAGGATAGGATAGAGGATACGATATAGGATTTAATAGGATAGAGGATAGGATACGATAAAGGATAGGATAGGATAGAGGATAGGATAGGATAGAGAATAGGATATAGGATTGGATAGGATAGCTGATAGGATAGGATAGAGGATAGGATAGGATAGATGATAGGATATGATAGAGGATAGGATAGGATAGTGGATAGGATAGGATAGAGGATAGGATAGGATATGATAGTGGATAGGATAGGATAGAGGATAGGATAGGATACAGGATAGGATAGGATAGAGGATACGATATAGGATTGGATAGGATAGAGGATAGGATATGATAGAGGATAGGATAGGATAGAGAATAGGATAGCATAGAGGATAGGATAGGATAGAGGATAGGGTATGATAGAGGATAGGATAGGATAGAGGATAGGATAGGATACAGGATAGGATAGGATAGAGGATAGGATAGGATAGAGGATAGGATAGGATAGAGGATAGGATAGGATAGAGGATAGGATAGAGGATAGGATAGGATAGAGGATAGGATAGGATAGAGGATAGGATAGGATAGAGATAGGATATAGGATTGGATAGGATAGCTGATAGGATAGGATAGAGGATAGGATAGTATAGAGGATAGGATATGATAGAGGATAGGATATAGGATTAGATAGGATAGAGGATAGGATAGGATAGAGGATAGGATATGATAGAGGATAGGATATAGGATTGGATAGGATAGAGGATAGGATAGGATAGAGGATAGGATAGGATAGAGGATAGGATAGGATAGAGGTTAGGATATGATAGAGGATAGGATAGGATAGTGGATAGGATAGGATAGAGGATAGGATAGGATATGATAGTGGATAGGATAGGATAGAGGATAGGATAGGATACAGGATAGGTTAGGATAGAGGATACGATATAGGATTGGATAGGATAGAGGATAGGATATGATAGAGATAGAGAATAGGATATAGGATTGGATAGGATAACGGATAGGATAGGATAGAGGATTGGATAGGATAGAGGATAGGATAGGATAGAGGATACGATATAGGATTTAATAGGATAGAGGATAGGATACGATAGAGGATTGGATAGGATAGAGGATAGGATAGGATAGAGGATAGGATAGGATAGAGGATAGGATAGGATAGAGGATAGGATAGGATAGAGGATAGGATAGGATAGAGGATAGGATAGGATAGAGGATAGGATAGGATAGGATAGGATAGGATAGAGGATAGGATAGGATAGAGGATAGGATACGATAGAGGATAAGGATAGGATAGAGGATAGGATAGGATAGGATAGAGGATACGATATAGGATTGGATAGGATAGAGGATAGGATACGATAGTGGATAGGATAGGATAGAGAATAGGATATAGGATTGGATAGGATAGAGGATAGGATAGGATAGAGGATAGGATATTATAGAGGATAGGATAGGATAGAGGATAGGATACGATAGAGGATAGGATAGGATAGAGGATACGATATAGGATTTAATAGGATAGAGGATAGGATACGATAAAGGATAGGATAGGATAGAGGATAGGATAGGATAGAGAATAGGATATAGGATTGGATAGGATAGCTGATAGGATAGGATAGAGGATAGGATAGGATAGATGATAGGATATGATAGAGGATAGGATATAGGATTGGATAGGATAGAGGATAGGATATGATAGAGGATAGGATATGATAGAGGATAGGATATAGGATTGGATAGGATAGAGGATAGGATAGGATAGAGGATAGGATAGGATAGAGGATAGGATAGGATAGAGGTTAGGATATGATAGAGGATAGGATAGGATAGTGGATAGGATAGGATAGAGGATAGGATAGGATATGATAGTGGATAGGATAGGATAGAGGATAGGATAGGATACAGGATAAGATAGGATAGAGGATAGGGTATGATAGAGGATAGGATAGGATAGAGGATAGGATAGGATACAGGATAGGATAGGATAGAGGATAGGATAGGATAGAGAATAGGATATAGGATTGGATAGGATAGCGGATAGGATAGGATACAGGATAGGATAGGATAGAGGATACGATATAGGATTGGATAGGATAGAGGATAGGATATGATAGAGGATAGGATAGGATAGAGGATAGGATAGGATAGAGAATAGGATATAGGATTGGATAGGATAACGGATAGGATAGGATAGAGGATTGGATAGGATAGAGGATAGGATAGGATAGAGGATATGATATAGGATTTAATAGGATAGAGGATAGGATACGATAGAGGATTGGATAGGATAGAGGATAGGATAGGATAGAGGATAGGATAGGATAGAGGATAGGATAGGATAGAGGATAGGATAGGATAGAGGATAGGATAGGATAGAGGATAGGATAGGATAGGATAGGATAGGATAGAGGATAGGATAGGATAGAGGATAGGATACGATAGAGGATAAGGATAGGATAGAGGATAGGATAGGATAGGATAGAGGATACGATATAGGATTGGATAGGATAGAGGATAGGATAGGATAGAGGATTGGATAGGATAGAGGATAGGATAGGATAGAGGATACGATATAGGATTTAATAGGATAGAGGATAGGATACGATAGAGGATAGGATAGGATAGAGGATAGGATAGGATAGAGGATAGGATAGGATAGAGGATAGGATAGGATAGAGGATAGGATAGGATAGAGGATAGGATAGGATAGGATAGGATAGGATAGAGGATAGGATAGGATAGAGGATAGGATACGATAGAGGATAAGGATAGGATAGAGGATAGGATAGGATAGGATAGAGGATACGATATAGGATTGGATAGGATAGAGGATAGGATACGATAGTGGATAGGATAGGATAGAGAATAGGATATAGGATTGGATAGGATAGAGGATAGGATAGGATAGAGGATAGGATATTATAGAGGATAGGATAGGATAGAGGATAGGATACGATAGAGGATAGGATAGGATAGAGGATACGATATAGGATTTAATAGGATAGAGGATAGGATACGATAAAGGATAGGATAGGATAGAGGATAGGATAGGATAGAGAATAGGATATAGGATTGGATAGGATAGCTGATAGGATAGGATAGAGGATAGGATAGGATAGATGATAGGATATGATAGAGGATAGGATATAGGATTGGATAGGATAGAGGATAGGATATGATAGAGGATAGGATATGATAGAGGATAGGATATAGGATTGGATAGGATAGAGGATAGGATAGGATAGAGGATAGGATAGGATAGAGGATAGGATAGGATAGAGGTTAGGATATGATAGAGGATAGGATAGGATAGTGGATAGGATAGGATAGAGGATAGGATAGGATATGATAGTGGATAGGATAGGATAGAGGATAGGATAGGATACAGGATAGGATAGGATAGAGGATAGGGTATGATAGAGGATAGGATAGGATAGAGGATAGGATAGGATACAGGATAGGATAGGATAGAGGATAGGATAGGATAGAGAATAGGATATAGGATTGGATAGGATAGCGGATAGGATAGGATAGAGGATAGGATAGGATAGAGGATAGGATACGATAGAGGATATTATAGGATAGAGGATAGGATACGATAGAGGATAAGGATAGGATAGAGGATAGGATAGGATAGAGGATAGGATATGATAGAGGATGGGATAGGATAGAGGATAGGATAGGATTGAGGATAGGATAGGATAGAGGATAGGTTAGGATAGAGGATATGATACGATAGAGGATAGGATAGGATAGAGGATAGGATAGGATAGAGGATAGGATACGATAGAGAATATTATAGGATAGAGGATAGGATAGGATAGAGGATAGGATACGATAGAGGATAGGATAGGATAGAGGATACGATATAGGATTTAATAGGATATAGGATAGGATACGATAAAGGATAGGATAGAATAGAGGATAGGATAGGATATAGAATAGGATATAGGATTGGTTAGGATAACGGATAGGATAGGATAGAGGATAGGATACGATAGAGGATAGGATAGGATAGAGAATAGGATATAGGATTGGATAGGATAGAGGATAGAATAGGATAGAGGATAGGATAGGATAGAGGATAGGATAGGATAGAGGATAGGATAGAGGATAGGATAGGATAGAGGATAGGATAGGATAGAGGATAGGATAGGATAGAGGATAGGATACGATAGAGGATAAGGATAGGATAGAGGATAGGATAGGATAGAGGATAGGATAGGATAGAGGATAGGATAGGGTAGAGGATAGGATACGATAGAGGATAAGGATAGGATAGAGGATAGGATAGGATAGAGGATAGGTTAGGATAGAGGATATGATACGATAGAGGATAGGATAGGATAGAGGATAGGATAGGATAGAGGATAGGATACGATAGAGAATAGGATAGGATAGAGGATAGGATAGGATAGAGGATAGGATAGGATAGAGGATAGGATAGGATAGAGGATAGGATACGATAGAGGATAGGATAGGATAGAGGATACGATATAGGATTTAATAGGATATAGGATAGGATACGATAAAGGATAGGATAGAATAGAGGATAGGATAGGATATAGAATAGGATATAGGATTGGTTAGGATAACGGATAGGATAGGATAGAGGATAGGATACGATAGAGGATAGGATAGGATAGAGAATAGGATATAGGATTGGATAGGATAGAGGATAGAATAGGATAGACGATAGGATAGGATAGAGGATAGGATAGGATAGAGGATAGGATAGAGGATAGGATAGGATAGAGGATAGGATAGGATAGAGGATAGGATAGGATAGAGGATAGGATACGATAGAGGATAAGAATAGGATAGAGGATAGGATAGGATAGAGGATAGGATAGGATAGAGGATAGGATAGGGTAGAGGATAGGATACGATAGAGGATAAGGATAGGATAGAGGATAGGATAGGATAGAGGATAGGATAGGATAGAGGATAGGATAGGATAGAGGGTAGGATATGATAGAGGATAGGATATAGGATTCGGTAGGATAGAGGATAGGATAGGATAGAGGATAGGATAGGATAGAGGATAGGATATTATAGAGGATAGGATAGGATAGAGGATAGGATAGGATAGAGGATAGGATAGGATAGAGGATAGGATAGGTTAGAGGATAGGATAGGATAGAGGATAGGATAGGATAGAGGATACGATATAGGATTGGATAGGATAGAGGATAGGATACGATAGAGGATAGGATAGGATAGAGGATAGGATATAGGATTGGATAGGATAGAGGATAGGATAGGATAGAGGATAGGATAGGATAAAGGATAGGATAGGATAGAGGTTAGGATATGATAGAGGATAGGATAGGATAGTGGATAGGATAGGATAGAGGATAGGATAGGATATGATAGTGGATAGGATAGGATAGAGGATAGGATAGGATACAGGATAGGATAGGATAGAGGATACGATATAGGATTGGATAGGATAGAGGATAGGATATGATAGAGGATAGGATAGGATAGAGGATAGGATAGGATAGAGAATAGGATATAGGATTGGATAGGATAACGGATAGGATAGGATAGAGGATTGGATAGGATAGAGGATAGGATAGGATAGAGGATACGATATAGGATTTAATAGGATAGAGGATAGGATACGATAGAGGATTGGATAGGATAGAGGATAGGATAGGATAGAGGATAGGATAGGATAGAGGATAGGATAGGATAGAGGATAGGATAGGATAGAGGATAGGATAGGATAGAGGATAGGATAGGATAGGATAGGATAGGATAGAGGATAGGATAGGATAGAGGATAGGATACGATAGAGGATAGGATAGGATAGAGGATAGGATACGATAGAGGATAGGATAGGATAGAGGATACGATATAGGATTTAATAGGATAGAGGATAGGATACGATAAAGGATAGGATAGGATAGAGGATAGGATAGTATAGAGAATAGGATATAGGATTGGATAGGATAGCTGATAGGATAGGATAGAGGATAGGATAGGATAGATGATAGGATATGATAGAGGATAGGATATAGGATTGGATAGGATAGAGGATAGGATATGATAGAGGATAGGATATGATAGAGGATAGGATATAGGATTGGATAGGATAGAGGATAGGATAGGATAGAGGATAGGATAGGATAGAGGATAGGATAGGATAGAGGTTAGGATATGATAGAGGATAGGATAGGATAGTGGATAGGATAGGATAGAGGATAGGATAGGATATGATAGTGGATAGGATAGGATAGAGGATAGGATAGGATACAGGATAGGATAGGATAGAGGATAGGGTATGATAGAGGATAGGATAGGATAGAGGATAGGATAGGATACAGGATAGGATAGGATAGAGGATAGGATAGGATAGAGAATAGGATATAGGATTGGATAGGATAGCGGATAGGATAGGATAGAGGATAGGATAGGATAGAGGATAGGATACGATAGAGGATATTATAGGATAGAGGATAGGATACGATAGAGGATAAGGATAGGATAGAGGATAGGATAGGATAGAGGATAGGATATGATAGAGGATGGGATAGGATAGAGGATAGGATAGGATTGAGGATAGGATAGGATAGAGGATAGGTTAGGATAGAGGATATGATACGATAGAGGATAGGATAGGATAGAGGATAGGATAGGATAGAGGATAGGATACGATAGAGAATAGGATAGGATAGAGGATAGGATAGGATAGAGGATAGGATAGGATAGAGGATAGGATAGGATAGAGGATAGGATACGATAGAGGATAGGATAGGATAGAGGATACGATATAGGATTTAATAGGATATAGGATAGGATACGATAAAGGATAGGATAGGATAGAGGATAGGATAGGATATAGAATAGGATATAGGATTGGTTAGGATAACGGATAGGATAGGATAGAGGATAGGTTAGGATAGAGGATATGATACGATAGAGGATAGGATAGGATAGAGGATAGGATAGGATAGAGGATAGGATACGATAGAGAATAGGATAGGATAGAGGATAGGATAGGATAGAGGATAGGATAGGATAGAGGATAGGATAGGATAGAGGATAGGATAGGATAGAGGATACGATATAGGATTTAATAGGATATAGGATAGGATACGATAAAGGATAGGATAGGATAGAGGATAGGATAGGATATAGAATAGGATATAGGATTGGTTAGGATAACGGATAGGATAGGATAGAGGATAGGATACGATAGAGGATAGGATAGCATAGAGAATAGGATATAGGATTGGATAGGATAGAGGATAGAATAGGATAGAGGATAGGATAGGATAGAGGATAGGATAGGATAGAGGATAGGATAGGATAGAGGATAGGATAGGATAGAGGATAGGATAGGATAGAGGATAGGATACGATAGAGGATAAGGATAGGATAGAGGATAGGATAGGATAGAGGATAGGATAGGATAGAGGATAGGATAGGGTAGAGGATAGGATACGATAGAGGATAAGGATAGGATAGAGGATAGGATAGGATAGAGGATAGGATAGGATAGAGGATAGGATAGGATAGAGGGTAGGATATGATAGAGGATAGGATATAGGATTGGGTAGGATAGAGGATAGGATAGGATAGAGGATAGGATAGGATAGAGGATAGGATAGGATAGAGGATAGGATAGGATAGTGGATAGGATAGGATAGAGGATAGGATAGGTTAGAGGATAGGATAGGATAGAGGATAGGATAGGATAGAGGATACGATATAGGATTGGATAGGATAGAGGATAGGATACGATAGAGGATAGGATAGGATAGAGAATAGGATATAGGATTGGATAGGATAGAGGATAGGATAGGATAGAGGATAGGATATTATAGAGGATAGGATAGGATAGAGGATAGGATACGATAGAGGATAGGATAGGATAGAGGATACGATATAGGATTTAATAGGATAGAGGATAGGATACGATAAAGGATAGGATAGGATAGAGGATAGGATAGGATAGAGAATAGGATATAGGATTGGATAGGATAGCTGATAGGATAGGATAGAGGATAGGATAGGATAGAGGATAGGATAGGATAGAGGATAGGATAGGATAGAGGATAGGATAGGATAGAGGGTAGGATAGGATAGAGGATAGGATAGGATAGAGGATAGGATAGGATAGAGGATAGGATAGGATAGAGGATAGGATAGGATAGAGGATAGGATAGGATAGAGGATAGGATAGGATAGAGGATAGGATAGGATAGAGAATAGGATAGGATAGAGGATAGGATAGGATAGAGGATAGGATAGGATAGAGGATAGGATAGAGGATAGGATAGGATAGAGGATAGGATAGGATAGAGGATAATATAGGATAGAGGATAGGATAGGATAGAAGTTAGGATAGGATAGAGGATAGGATAGGATAGAGGATAGGATACGATAGAGGATAGGATAGGATAGAGAATAGGATATAGGATTGGATAGGATAGAGGATAGAATAGGATAGAGGATAGGATAGGATAGAGGATAGGACAGGATAGAGGATAGGATAGGATAGAGGATAGGATACGATAGAGGATAAGGATAGGATAGAGGATAGGATAGGATAGAGGATACGATATAGGATTTAATAGGATAGAGGATAGGATACGATAGAGGATAGGATAGGATAGAGGATAGGATAGGATAGAGGATAGGATAGGATAGAGGATAGGATACGATAGAGGATAAGGATAGGATAGAGGATAGGATAGGATAGGATAGAGGATAGGATAGGATAGAAGATAGGATACGATAGAGGATAGGATAGGATAGAGAATAGGATATAGGATTGGATAGGATAGAGGATAGAATAGGATAGAGGATAGGATCGGATAGAGGATAGGATCGGATAGAGGATAGGATAGGATAGAGGATAGGACAGGATAGAGGATAGGATAGGATAGAGGATAGGATACGATAGAGGATAAGGATAGGATAGAGGATAGGATAGGATAGAGGATAGGATAGGATAGAAGATAGGATAGGGTAGAGGATAGGATACGATAGAGGATAAGGATAGGATAGAGGATAGGATAGGATAGAGGATAGGATAGGATAGAGGATAGGATAGGATAGAGGGTAGGATATGATAGAGGATAGGATATAGGATTGGGTAGGATAGAGGATAGGATAGGATAGAGGATAGGATAGGATAGAGGATAGGATAGGATAGGATAGAGGATAGGATAGGATAGAGGATACGATATAGGATTGGATAGGATAGTGGATAGGATAGGATAGAGAATAGGATATAGGATTGGATAGGATAGAGGATAGGATAGGATAGAGGATAGGATATTATAGAGGATAGGATAGGATAGAGGATAGGATACGATAGAGGATAGGATAGGATAGAGGATACGATATAGGATTTAATAGGATAGAGGATAGGATACGATAAAGGATAGGATAGGATAGAGGATAGGATAGGATAGAGAATAGGATATAGGATTGGATAGGATAGCTGATAGGATAGGATAGAGGATAGGATAGGATAGATGATAGGATATGATAGAGGATAGGATAGGATAGTGGATAGGATAGGATAGAGGATAGGATAGGATATGATAGTGGATAGGATAGGATAGAGGATAGGATAGGATACAGGATAGGATAGGATAGAGGATACGATATAGGATTGGATAGGATAGAGGATAGGATATGATAGAGGATAGGATAGGATAGAGAATAGGATAGCATAGAGGATAGGATAGGATAGAGGATAGGGTATGATAGAGGATAGGATAGGATAGAGGATAGGATAGGATACAGGATAGGATAGGATAGAGGATAGGATAGGATACAGGATATAATAGGATAGAGGATAGAATAGGATAGAGGATAGGATAGGATAGAGGATAGGATAGGATAGAGAATAGGATATAGGATTGGATAGGATAGCTGATAGGATAGGATAGAGGATAGGATAGTATAGAGGATAGGATATGATAGAGGATAGGATATAGGATTGGATAGGATAGAGGATAGGATAGGATAGAGGATAGGATATGATAGAGGATAGGATATAGGATTGGATAGGATAGAGGATAGGATAGGATAGAGGATAGGATAGGATAGAGGATAGGATAGGATAGAGGTTAGGATATGATAGAGGATAGGATAGGATAGTGGATAGGATAGGATAGAGGATAGGATAGGATATGATAGTGGATAGGATAGGATAGAGGATAGGATAGGATACAGGATAGGATAGGATAGAGGATACGATATAGGATTGGATAGGATAGAGGATAGGATATGATAGAGGATAGGATAGGATAGAGGATAGGATAGGATAGAGAATAGGATATAGGATTGGATAGGATAACGGATAGGATAGGATAGAGGATTGGATAGGATAGAGGATAGGATAGGATAGAGGATACGATATAGGATTTAATAGGATAGAGGATAGGATACGATAGAGGATAGGATAGGATAGAGGATAGGATAGGATAGAGGATAGGAAAGGATAGAGGATAGGATAGGATAGAGGATAGGATAGGATAGAGGATAGGATAGGATAGAGGATAGGATAGGATAGAGGATAGGATAGGATAGAGGATAGGATAGGATAGAGGATACGATATAGGATTTAATAGGATATAGGATAGGATACGATAAAGGATAGGATAGGATAGAGGATAGGATAGGATATAGAATAGGATATAGGATTGGTTAGGATAACGGATAGGATAGGATAGAGGATAGGATACGATAGAGGATAGGATAGGATAGAGAATAGGATATAGGATTGGATAGGATAGAGGATAGAATAGGATAGAGGATAGGATAGGATAGAGGATAGGATAGGATAGAGGATAGGATAGGATAGAGGATAGGATAGGATAGAGGATAGGATAGGATAGAGGATAGGATACGATAGAGGATAAGGATAGGATAGAGGATAGGATAGGATAGAGGATAGGATAGGATAGGATAGGATAGAGGATAGGATAGGGTAGAGGATAGGATACGATAGAGGATAAGGATAGGATAGAGGATAGGATAGGATAGAGGATAGGATAGGATAGAGGATAGGATAGGATAGAGGGTAGGATATGATAGAGGATAGGATATAGGATTGGGTAGGATAGAGGATAGGATAGGATAGAGGATAGGATAGGATAGAGGATAGGATATTATAGAGGATAGGATAGGATAGAGGATAGGATAGGATAGTGGATAGGATAGGATAGAGGATAGGATAGGTTAGAGGATAGGATAGGATAGAGGATAGGATAGGATAGAGGATACGATATAGGATTGGATAGGATAGAGGATAGGATACGATAGAGGATAGGATAGGATAGAGAATAGGATATAGGATTGGATAGGATAGAGGATAGGATAGGATAGAGGATAGGATATTATAGATAGGATAGGATAGAGGATAGGATACGATAGAGGATAGGATAGGATAGAGGATACGATATAGGATTTAATAGGATAGAGGATAGGATACGATAAAGGATAGGATAGGATAGAGGATAGGATAGGATAGAGAATAGGATATAGGATTGGATAGGATAGCTGATAGGATAGGATAGAGGATAGGATAGGATAGAGGATAGGATAGGATAGAGGATAGGATAGGATAGAGGATAGGATAGGATAGAGGGTAGGATAGGATAGAGGATAGGATAGGATAGAGGATAGGATAGGATAGAGAATAGGATAGGATAGAGGATAGGATAGGATAGAGGATAGGATAGGATAGAGGATAGGATAGAGGATAGGATAGGATAGAGGATAGGATAGGATAGAGGATAATATAGGATAGAGGATAGAATAGGATAGAAGATAGGATAGGATAGAGGATAGGATAGGATAGAGGATAGGATAGGATAGAGGATAGGATAGGATAGAGGATAGGATAGAGGATAGGATAGGATAGAGGATAGGATAGGATAGAGGATAGGATAGGATAGAGAATAGGATAGGATAGAGGATAGGATAGGATAGAGGATAGGATAGGATAGAGGATAGGATAGAGGATAGGATAGGATAGAGGATAGGATAGGATAGAGGATAATATAGGATAGAGGATAGGATAGGATAGAAGATAGGATAGGATAGAGGATAGGATAGGATAGAGGATAGGATACGATAGAGGATAGGATAGGATAGAGAATAGGATATAGGATTGGATAGGATAGAGTGATAGAATAGGATAGAGGATAGGATAGGATAGAGGATAGGACAGGATAGAGGATAGGATAGGATAGAGGATAGGATACGATAGAGGATAAGGATAGGATAGAGGATAGGATAGGATAGAGGATACGATATAGGATTTAATAGGATAGAGGATTAGGATACGATAGAGGATAGGATAGGATAGAGGATAGGATAGGATAGAGGATAGGATAGGATAGAGGATAGGATACGATAGAGGATAAGGATAGGATAGAGGAATAGGATAGGATAGGATAGAGGATAGATAGGATAGGATAGAGGATAGGATAGGATAGAAGATAGATACGAAGGATAGGATAGGATAGAGAATAGATATAGATGATAGGATAGAGATAGAATAGGATAGAGGATAGGATCGGATAGAGGATAGGATCGGATAGAGGATAGGATAGGATAGAGGATAGGACAGGATAGAGGATAGGATAGGATAGAGGATAGGATAGGATAGAGGATAGGATAGGATAGAGGATAGGATAGGATAGAGGGTAGGATATGATAGAGGATAGGATATAGGATTGGGTAGGATAGAGGATAGGATAGGATAGAGGATAGGATAGGATAGAGGATAGGATAGGATAGAGGATACGATATAGGATTGGATAGGATAGAGGATAGGATACGATAGTGGATAGGATAGGATAGAGAATAGGATATAGGATTGGATAGGATAGAGGATAGGATAGGATAGAGGATAGGATATTATAGAGGATAGGATAGGATAGAGGATAGGATACGATAGAGGATAGGATAGGATAGAGGATACGATATAGGATTTAATAGGATAGAGGATAGGATACGATAAAGGATAGGATAGGATAGAGGATAGGATAGGATAGAGAATAGGATATAGGATTGGATAGGATAGCTGATAGGATAGGATAGAGGATAGGATAGGATAGATGATAGGATATGATAGAGGATAGGATAGGATAGTGGATAGGATAGGATAGAGGATAGGATAGGATATGATAGTGGATAGGATAGGATAGAGGATAGGATAGGATACAGGATAGGATAGGATAGAGGATACGATATAGGATTGGATAGGATAGAGGATAGGATATGATAGAGGATAGGATAGGATAGAGAATAGGATAGCATAGAGGATAGGATAGGATAGAGGATAGGGTATGATAGAGGATAGGATAGGATAGAGGATAGGATAGGATACAGGATAGGATAGGATAGAGGATAGGATAGGATACAGGATATAATAGGATAGAGGATAGAATAGGATAGAGGATAGGATAGGATAGAGGATAGGATAGGATAGAGAATAGGATATAGGATTGGATAGGATAGCTGATAGGATAGGATAGAGGATAGGATAGTATAAAGGATAGGATATGATAGAGGATAGGATATAGGATTGGATAGGATAGAGGATAGGATAGGATAGAGGATAGGATATGATAGAGGATAGGATATAGGATTGGATAGGATAGAGGATAGGATAGGATAGAGGATAGGATAGGATAGAGGATAGGATAGGATAGAGGTTAGGATATGATAGAGGATAGGATAGGATAGTGGATAGGATAGGATAGAGGATAGGATAGGATATGATAGTGGATAGGATAGGATAGAGGATAGGATAGGATACAGGATAGGATAGGATAGAGGATACGATATAGGATTGGATAGGATAGAGGATAGGATATGATAGAGGATAGGATAGGATAGAGGATAGGATAGGATAGAGAATAGGATATAGGATTGGATAGGATAACGGATAGGATAGGATAGAGGATTGGATAGGATAGAGGATAGGATAGGATAGAGGATACGATATAGGATTTAATAGGATAGAGGATAGGATACGATAGAGGATTGGATAGGATAGAGGATAGGATAGGATAGAGGATAGGATAGGATAGAGGATAGGATAGGATAGAGGATAGGATAGGATAGAGGATAGGATAGGATAGAGGATAGGATAGGACAGGATAGGATAGGATAGAGGATAGGATAGGATAGAGGATAGGATACGATAGAGGATAAGGATAGGATAGAGGATAGGATAGGATAGGATAGAGGATAGGATATGATAGAGGATAGGATAGGATAGAGGATAGGATAGGATAGAGGATAGGATAGGATAGAGGATAGGATAGGATAGAGGATAGGATAGGATAGAGGATAGGATAGGATAGAGGATAGGATAGGATACAGGATAGGATAGGATAGAGGATAGGATAGGATACAGGATATAATAGGATAGAGGATAGAATAGGATAGAGGATAGGATAGGATAGAGGATAGGATAGGATAGAGAATAGGATATAGGATTGGATAGGATAGCTGATAGGATAGGATAGAGGATAGGATAGTATAGAGGATAGGATATGATAGAGGATAGGATATAGGATTGGATAGGATAGAGGATAGGATAGGATAGAGGATAGGATATGATAGAGGATAGGATATAGGATTGGATAGGATAGAGGATAGGATAGGATAGAGGATAGGATAGGATAGAGGATAGGATAGGATAGAGGTTAGGATATGATAGAGGATAGGATAGGATAGTGGATAGGATAGGATACAGGATAGGATAGGATAGAGGATACGATATAGGATTGGATAGGATAGAGGATAGGATATGATAGAGGATAGGATAGGATAGAGGATAGGATAGGATAGAGAATAGGATATAGGATTGGATAGGATAACGGATAGGATAGGATAGAGGATTGGATAGGATAGAGGATAGGATAGGATAGAGGATACGATATAGGATTTAATAGGATAGAGGATAGGATACGATAGAGGATTGGATAGGATAGAGGATAGGATAGGATAGAGGATAGGATAGGATAGAGGATAGGATAGGATAGAGGATAGGATAGGATAGAGGATAGGATAGGATAGAGGATAGGATAGGATAGGATAGGATAGGATAGAGGATAGGATAGGATAGAGGATAGGATAGATAGAGGATAGGATAGGATAGAGGATAGGATAGAGGATAGGATAGGATAGGATAGAGGATAGGATATGATAGAGGATAGGATAGGATAGAGGATAGGATAGGATAGAGGATAGGATAGGATAGAGGATAGGATAGGATAGAGGATAGGATAGGATAGAGGATAGGATAGGATACGATAGAGGATAGGATAGGATACAGAATAGGATATAGGATTGGATAGGATAGAGGATAGAATAGGATAGAGGATAGGATAGGATAGAGGATAGGACAGGATAGAGGATAGGATAGGATAGAGGATAGGATACGATAGAGGATAAGGATAGGATAGAGGATAGGATAGGATAGAGGATACGATATAGGATTTAATAGGATAGAGGATAGGATACGATAGAGGATAGGATACGATAGAGGATAGGATAGGATAGAGGATAGGATAGGATAGAGGATAGGATAGGATAGAGGATAGGATAGGATAGAGGATAGGATAGGATAGAGGATAGGATAGGATAGAGGATAGGATAGGATAGAGGATAGGATATAGGATTGGATAGGATAGAGGATAGGATATGATAGAGGATAGGATATGATAGAGGATAGGATATAGGATTGGATAGGATAGAGGATAGGATAGGATAGAGGATAGGATAGGATAGAGGATAGGATAGGATAGAGGTTAGGATATGATAGAGGATAGGATAGGATAGTGGATAGGATAGGATAGAGGATAGGATAGGATATGATAGTGGATAGGATAGGATAGAGGATAGGATAGGATACAGGATAGGATAGGATAGAGGATAGGGTATGATAGAGGATAGGATAGGATAGAGGATAGGATAGGATACAGGATAGGATAGGATAGAGGATAGGATAGGATAGAGAATAGGATATAGGATTGGATAGGATAGCGGATAGGATAGGATAGAGGATAGGTTAGGATAGAGGATATGATACGATAGAGAATAGGATAGGATAGAGGATAGGATAGGATAGAGGATAGGATACGATAGAGAATAGGATAGGATAGAGGATAGGATAGGATAGAGGATAGGATAGGATAGAGGATAGGATAGGATAGAGGATAGGATACGATAGAGGATAGGATAGGATAGAGGATACGATATAGGATTTAATAGGATATAGGATAGGATACGATAAAGGATAGAGGATAGGATAGGATATAGAATAGGATATAGGATTGGTTAGGATAACGGATAGGATAGGATAGAGGATAGGTTAGGATAGAGGATATGATACGATAGAGGATAGGATAGGATAGAGGATAGGATAGGATAGAGGATAGGATACGATAGAGAATAGGATAGGATAGAGGATAGGATAGGATAGAGGATAGGATAGGATAGAGGATAGGATAGGATAGAGGATAGGATAGGATAGAGGATAGGATAGGATAGAGGATACGATATAGGATTTAATAGGATATAGGATAGGATACGATAAAGGATAGGATAGGATAGAGGATAGGATAGGATATAGAATAGGATATAGGATTGGTTAGGATAACGGATAGGATAGGATAGAGGATAGGATACGATAGAGGATAGGATAGGATAGAGAATAGGATATAGGATTGGATAGGATAGAGGATAGAATAGGATAGAGGATAGGATAGGATAGAGGATAGGATAGGATAGAGGATAGGATAGGATAGAGGATAGGATAGGATAGAGGATAGGATAGGATAGAGGATAGGATACGATAGAGGATAAGGATAGGATAGAGGATAGGATAGGATAGAGGATAGGATAGAGGATAGGATAGGATAGAGGATAGGATAGGATAGAGGATAATATAGGATAGAGGATAGGATAGGATAGAAGATAGGATAGGATAGAGGATAGGATAGGATAGAGGATAGGATACGATAGAGGATAGGATAGGATAGAGAATAGGATATAGGATTGGATAGGATAGAGGATAGAATAGGATAGAGGATAGGATAGGATAGAGGATAGGACAGGATAGAGGATAGGATAGGATAGAGGATAGGATAGGATAGAGGATAGGATAGGATAGAGGGTAGGATATGATAGAGGATAGGATATAGGATTGGGTAGGATAGAGGATAGGATAGGATAGAGGATAGGATAGGATAGAGGATAGGATATTATAGAGGATAGGATAGGATAGAGGATAGGATAGGATAGTGGATAGGATAGGATAGAGGATAGGATAGGTTAGAGGATAGGATAGGATAGAGGATAGGATAGGATAGAGGATACGATATAGGATTGGATAGGATAGAGGATAGGATACGATAGAGGATAGGATAGGATAGAGAATAGGATATAGGATTGGATAGGATAGAGGATAGGATAGGATAGAGGATAGGATATTATAGAGGATAGGATAGGATAGAGGATAGGATACGATAGAGGATAGGATAGGATAGAGGATACGATATAGGATTTAATAGGATAGAGGATAGGATACGATAAAGGATAGGATAGGATAGAGGATAGGATAGGATAGAGAATAGGATATAGGATTGGATAGGATAGCTGATAGGATAGGATAGAGGATAGGATAGGATAGAGGATAGGATAGGATAGAGGATAGGATAGGATAGAGGATAGGATAGGATAGAGGATAGGATAGGATAGAGGGTAGGATAGGATAGAGGATAGGATAGGATAGAGGATAGGATAGGATAGAGGATAGGATAGGATAGAGGATAGGATAGGATAGAGGATAGGATAGGATAGAGGATAGGATAGGATAGAGGATAGGATAGGATAGAGAATAGGATAGGATAGAGGATAGGATAGGATAGAGGATAGGATAGGATAGAGGATAGGATAGAGGATAGGATAGGATAGAGGATAGGATAGGATAGAGGATAATATAGGATAGAGGATAGGATAGGATAGAAGATAGGATAGGATAGAGGATAGGATAGGATAGAGGATAGGATACGATAGAGGATAGGATAGGATAGAGAATAGGATATAGGATTGGATAGGATAGAGGATAGAATAGGATAGAGGATAGGATAGGATAGAGGATAGGACAGGATAGAGGATAGGATAGGATAGAGGATAGGATACGATAGAGGATAAGGATAGGATAGAGGATAGGATAGGATAGAGGATACGATATAGGATTTAATAGGATAGAGGATAGGATACGATAGAGGATAGGATAGGATAGAGGATAGGATAGGATAGAGGATAGGATAGGATAGAGGATAGGATACGATAGAGGATAAGGATAGGATAGAGGATAGGATAGGATAGGATAGAGGATAGGATAGGATAGAAGATAGGATACGATAGAGGATAGGATAGGATAGAGAATAGGATATAGGATTGGATAGGATAGAGGATAGAATAGGATAGAGGATAGGATCGGATAGAGGATAGGATCGGATAGAGGATAGGATAGGATAGAGGATAGGACAGGATAGAGGATAGGATAGGATAGAGGATAGGATACGATAGAGGATAAGGATAGGATAGAGGATAGGATAGGATAGAGGATAGGATAGGATAGAAGATAGGATAGGGTAGAGGATAGGATACGATAGAGGATAAGGATAGGATAGAGGATAGGATAGGATAGAGGATAGGATAGGATAGAGGATAGGATAGGATAGAGGGTAGGATATGATAGAGGATAGGATATAGGATTGGGTAGGATAGAGGATAGGATAGGATAGAGGATAGGATAGGATAGAGGATAGGATAGGATAGAGGATACGATATAGGATTGGATAGGATAGAGGATAGGATACGATAGTGGATAGGATAGGATAGAGAATAGGATATAGGATTGGATAGGATAGAGGATAGGATAGGATAGAGGATAGGATATTATAGAGGATAGGATAGGATAGAGGATAGGATACGATAGAGGATAGGATAGGATAGAGGATACGATATAGGATTTAATAGGATAGAGGATAGGATACGATAAAGGATAGGATAGGATAGAGGATAGGATAGGATAGAGGATACGATATAGGATTTAATAGGATAGAGGATAGGATACGATAGAGGATAGGATAGGATAGAGGATAGGATAGGATAGAGGATAGGATAGGATAGAGGATAGGATACGATAGAGGATAAGGATAGGATAGAGGATAGGATAGGATAGGATAGAGGATAGGATAGGATAGAAGATAGGATACGATAGAGGATAGGATAGGATAGAGAATAGGATATAGGATTGGATAGGATAGAGGATAGAATAGGATAGAGGATAGGATCGGATAGAGGATAGGATCGGATAGAGGATAGGATAGGATAGAGGATAGGACAGGATAGAGGATAGGATAGGATAGAGGATAGGATACGATAGAGGATAAGGATAGGATAGAGGATAGGATAGGATAGAGGATAGGATAGGATAGAAGATAGGATAGGGTAGAGGATAGGATACGATAGAGGATAAGGATAGGATAGAGGATAGGATAGGATAGAGGATAGGATAGGATAGAGGATAGGATAGGATAGAGGGTAGGATATGATAGAGGATAGGATATAGGATTGGGTAGGATAGAGGATAGGATAGGATAGAGGATAGGATAGGATAGAGGATAGGATAGGATAGAGGATAGGATAGGATAGAGGATACGATATAGGATTGGATAGGATAGAGGATAGGATACGATAGTGGATAGGATAGGATAGAGAATAGGATATAGGATTGGATAGGATAGAGGATAGGATAGGATAGAGGATAGGATATTATAGAGGATAGGATAGGATAGAGGATAGGATACGATAGAGGATAGGATAGGATAGAGGATACGATATAGGATTTAATAGGATAGAGGATAGGATACGATAAAGGATAGGATAGGATAGAGGATAGGATAGGATAGAGAATAGGATATAGGATTGGATAGGATAGCTGATAGGATAGGATAGAGGATAGGATAGGATAGATGATAGGATATGATAGAGGATAGGATAGGATAGTGGATAGGATAGGATAGAGGATAGGATAGGATATGATAGTGGATAGGATAGGATAGAGGATAGGATAGGATACAGGATAGGATAGGATAGAGGATACGATATAGGATTGGATAGGATAGAGGATAGGATATGATAGAGGATAGGATAGGATAGAGAATAGGATAGCATAGAGGATAGGATAGGATAGAGGATAGGGTATGATAGAGGATAGGATAGGATAGAGGATAGGATAGGATACAGGATAGGATAGGATAGAGGATAGGATAGGATACAGGATATAATAGGATAGAGGATAGAATAGGATAGAGGATAGGATAGGATAGAGGATAGGATAGGATAGAGAATAGGATATAGGATTGGATAGGATAGCTGATAGGATAGGATAGAGGATAGGATAGTATAGAGGATAGGATATGATAGAGGATAGGATATAGGATTGGATAGGATAGAGGATAGGATAGGATAGAGGATAGGATATGATAGAGGATAGGATATAGGATTGGATAGGATAGAGGATAGGATAGGATAGAGGATAGGATAGGATAGAGGATAGGATAGGATAGAGGTTAGGATATGATAGAGGATAGGATAGGATAGTGGATAGGATAGGATAGAGGATAGGATAGGATATGATAGTGGATAGGATAGGATAGAGGATAGGATAGGATACAGGATAGGATAGGATAGAGGATACGATATAGGATTGGATAGGATAGAGGATAGGATATGATAGAGGATAGGATAGGATAGAGGATAGGATAGGATAGAGAATAGGATATAGGATTGGATAGGATAACGGATAGGATAGGATAGAGGATTGGATAGGATAGAGGATAGGATAGGATAGAGGATACGATATAGGATTTAATAGGATAGAGGATAGGATACGATAGAGGATTGGATAGGATAGAGGATAGGATAGGATAGAGGATAGGATAGGATAGAGGATAGGATAGGATAGAGGATAGGATAGGATAGAGGATAGGATAGGATAGAGGATAGGATAGGATAGGATAGGATAGGATAGAGGATAGGATAGGATAGAGGATAGGATACGATAGAGGATAAGGATAGGATAGAGGATAGGATAGGATAGGATAGAGGATAGGATATGATAGAGGATAGGATAGGATAGAGGATAGGATAGGATAGAGGATAGGATAGGATAGAGGATAGGATAGGATAGAGGATAGGATAGGATAGAGGATAGGATAGGATAGAGGATAGGATAGGATACAGGATAGGATAGGATAGAGGATAGGATAGGATACAGGATATAATAGGATAGAGGATAGAATAGGATAGCGGATAGGATAGGATAGAGGATAGGATAGGATAGAGAATAGGATATAGGATTGGATAGGATAGCTGATAGGATAGGATAGAGGATAGGATAGTATAGAGGATAGGATATGATAGAGGATAGGATATAGGATTGGATAGGATAGAGGATAGGATAGGATAGAGGATAGGATATGATAGAGGATAGGATATAGGATTGGATAGGATAGAGGATAGGATAGGATAGAGGATAGGATAGGATAGAGGATAGGATAGGATAGAGGTTAGGATATGATAGAGGATAGGATAGGATAGTGGATAGGATAGGATAGAGGATAGGATAGGATATGATAGTGGATAGGATAGGATAGAGGATAGGATAGGATACAGGATAGGATAGGATAGAGGATACGATATAGGATTGGATAGGATAGAGGATAGGATATGATAGAGGATAGGATAGGATAGAGGATAGGATAGGATAGAGAATAGGATATAGGATTGGATAGGATAACGGATAGGATAGGATAGAGGATTGGATAGGATAGAGGATAGGATAGGATAGAGGATACGATATAGGATTTAATAGGATAGAGGATAGGATACGATAGAGGATTGGATAGGATAGAGGATAGGATAGGATAGAGGATAGGATAGGATAGAGGATAGGATAGGATAGAGGATAGGATAGGATAGAGGATAGGATAGGATAGAGGATAGGATAGGATAGGATAGGATAGGATAGAGGATAGGATAGGATAGAGGATAGGATACGATAGAGGATAAGGATAGGATAGAGGATAGGATAGGATAGGATAGAGGATAGGATATGATAGAGGATAGGATAGGATAGAGGATAGGATAGGATAGAGGATAGGATAGGATAGAGGATAGGATAGGATAGAGGATAGGATAGGATAGAGGATAGGATAGGATAGAGGATAGGATAGGATAGAGAATAGGATAGGATAGAGGATAGGATAGGATAGAGGATAGGATAGGATAGAGGATAGGATAGAGGATAGGATAGGATAGAGGATAGGATAGAGGATAGGATAGGATAGAGGATAGGATAGGATAGAGGATAATATAGGATAGAGGATAGGATAGGATAGAAGATAGGATAGGATAGAGGATAGGATAGGATACGATAGAGGATAGGATAGGATACAGAATAGGATATAGGATTGGATAGGATAGAGGATAGAATAGGATAGAGGATAGGATAGGATAGAGGATAGGACAGGATAGAGGATAGGATAGGATAGAGGATAGGATACGATAGAGGATAAGGATAGGATAGAGGATAGGATAGGATAGAGGATACGATATAGGATTTAATAGGATAGAGGATAGGATACGATAGAGGATAGGATACGATAGAGGATAGGATAGGATAGAGGATAGGATAGGATAGAGGATAGGATAGGATAGAGGATAGGATAGGATAGAGGATAGGATAGGATAGAGGATAGGATAGGATAGATTATAGGATAGGATAGAGGATAGGACAGGATAGAGGACAGGATAGGATAGAGGATAGGATACGATAGAGGATAAGGATAGGATAGAGGATAGGATAGGATAGAGGATAGGATAGGATAGAAGATAGGATAGGGTAGAGGATAGGATACGATAGAGGATAAGGATAGGATAGAGGATAGGATAGGATACAGGGGAGAGCAAAGTGAACCGCCACGGTAATCGGAGCTTAACAGCAGATTTTTGAGTCTATAGCCGCGAAAGAAACAAAGAAGTTAAACTCGAAGTGAGTTTCAAGCATTAATTAAAAGAAGAATTACAAATAAGATAATTAATTCGCGCGATTTCGAGGAAAATAAGAGCAAATCTCCCCCGGGGGACTAGTTCCGAATCTCCGGGTTCAAATCACGTGAATTCGGTTATTAAACTGAACAAAGTGGATCGAGACACAGTGTAAAGTAAATTAAAATTAATTAATTAATTAATTAAGGTACTTACTTGTTATCGGGAATTCGTACGGTACGGTTTTTTCCTCGTGGAAAACCCACTCGGTCGCACGAATCGATGAAATACCACGGTCCGGAACATCTAGAAAAAAAAGAGAGAAAATAATAAATTAGTTACTAATTAATAAAACAAGACGGGCTTGTGCGTGCGGAGATTATTGTGCGTGCGGAGATTACTCGACACGAAAACCCCTTCCTTCCAGTAAATCAAGGAACGGAGAGTGCCGGTGAAAAACCTGTAAAAAGAAAAAATTATTAGTATAATTAAAATTAATGGTCGGAGTGAGGGACACATTGAGAACAGAAGTGCATTAACTGAAAGTGAGAAAAAAGGACTTAAAGTGAGGAATTTAGGGAAAAAATTTCGAAATAGAGAAGTACCACCAGATAAACCGATACACACGGACCAGGAAGAGGGACCACACCGCGAGGGGTCGGTCGTATCTCATAAAAATAAGGTAGGAGAAAGGGTTTAGTGCCTAAAAATAGGAAAGAGTAGAGAAAAGTGGGAAAAGAGATCATTTGACCTTGAACACAAGAGAGAACTAGCGGTTTTTATATAACTAACCCACATCTATTAGTGCAGCTACGGATAGGGATAGACATAAGAAGCAATCGCCCTATAGGAAGTTTTCTCGTAAAACCTATCCCTGTAGGTGTTAGGGTCGTTATCTCGAGAACGGGGGGCCGGAGGCGAAAATCGTGTACCTCCGAAATTTCTTCGGAGACCAGTCGCCAACCCCGAGATACCCCCCCCCCCCAAGAGGATAGCCTACCCAGAAAATTTTTTCAGTCGAAAATTTATGGGACACCCGGTATATAAGAAAAACTTAGACTTTATCCGATCTAGGCGTGCGACGGCTCGTTGTAAAGCTCTAGCCGAGCCCTAACCGACTACCGGGTCAGCTTTTTGAAAATCTCAAAATTCGAGGTAATTTTTCCCACAGCTTGGAAAGGAGGGGGCAAAATCGAAAAAGTTTTTCAGGGGGGAGAATACTTCTCCAATCCGACCCCGAAAGACTCGCCACCCTCCGAAATAGGCGTATACCGAATTTCGGCCCGATAGGTCAATTTTCGTACGGAACCATAATCGCGAAAACACCTAAGAAAACGCCGGGTACGATAAAACCGTGTGGGGGCTCTTTGGAAAGCCAGAGAGCAGGGCTGGCATTTCGCCAAAGCAGATTTTGTATATCGTGTAAAATAAAAGAAGTAACATACAGTTAAGAATAAAAAATTAGAGTAAGAGAAGGTATCGACACCTTGACACGTTTAGACCACGCGCAGGCGTTTTAATGATAGGTTAAATTAGGCTAAGAGCGAAAAAACCAAAAAAAAATCAATTAAAAATAAGGTAGCGTTTAAGACTAGAAAATAAGAACATTTATAGAAATATATATATATATATATACATAGAGGCTAGAAAATTATTTACAGTAGCGAATAAAATAAGATAAGATACGTTAAAAGTTAAATAAGAAGTTAGTTTATTTTAGTGTTTTTGAATTTGAATTTGAATTTATTGCATTTCGTATACTATACTATACTATATTATACTAAGCACTATTATACTGTATTAGATTTACAAACAATTTTGAATAAGCGAAATAGTTTTAACTACGACAGACATTGTAATTTTTAGGTGATTCTGTAATTTTAGAAAATGAAATAGAGACAAATACCCGTTTAAAAAAAAAAGGATAGGATACAGGAAAGGATAGGATAGAGGATAGGATAGGATAGAGGGTAGGATATGATAGAGGATAGGATATAGGATTGGGTAGGATAGAGGATAGGATAGGATAGAGGATAGGATAGGATAGAGGATAGGATAGGATAGAGGATAGGATAGGATAGAGGATAGGATAGGATAGAGGATAGGATAGGATAGAGGATACGATATAGGATTGGATAGGATAGAGGATAGGATACGATAGTGGATAGGATAGGATAGAGAATAGGATATAGGATTGGATAGGATAGAGTATAGGATAGGATAGAGGATAGGATATTATAGAGGATAGGATAGGATAGAGGATAGGATACGATAGAGGATAGGATAGGATAGAGGATACGATATAGGATTTAATAGGATAGAGGATAGGATACGATAAAGGATAGGATAGGATAGAGGATAGGATAGGATAGAGAATAGGATATAGGATTGGATAGGATAGCTGATAGGATAGGATAGAGGATAGGATAGGATAGAGGATAGGATATGATAGAGGATAGGATATAGGATTGGATAGGATAGAGGATAAGATATGATAGAGGATAGGATATGATAGAGGATAGGATATAGGATTGGATAGGATAGAGGATAGGATAGGATAGAGGATAGGATAGGATAGAGGATAGGATAGGATAGAGGTTAGGATATGATAGAGGATAGGATAGGATAGTGGATAGGATAGGATAGAGGATAGGATAGGATATGATAGTGGATAGGATAGGATAGAGGATGGGGAGGCGGCGCAGGGTACGCCCCGGGGGCGTACCCCCGTTGCGACGCCTCTGACGCGAGCGGGGACGCCCTTGATGATCTCGAGGCGGGGGATCGGATATCCCCTTACACTCGGTCACCAACGGCGTCCCCGGAGGCCGCCGGGCATCTCGAGCGGGGGCTCGGATGCTCATCGGGCGGCCTAACAGGGGGGAAGGCGCCACGTCGTCCGTTGCGTGGTGCCTTCGGATAGAGTAGGTACGGGAGGGGGCCGCGTCCCCCCCTGGGTGGTATGCTAAGGCGGGGGCACACCGGATTGACATGCGCGCGCAGAGCACGGGTGCCCCCAGGAGTCTAGGGACGGACGGGGAGGAGTTAGTGGGTATACTCGGCGTTGCACCAACCAGCCGAGGAGTCCCACATAACCCGGACCACCCCCCCCCGGGGGGGGTTCGGGTATCCGTAACGAGATTACCTCCTCGAAAAAAAAAAAAAAAAAAAAAAAAATAGGATAGGATAGAGGATACAATAGGATAGAGGATAGGATAGGATAGAGGATAGGACAGGATAGAGGATAGGATAGGATAGAGGATAGGATACGATAGAGGATAAGGATAGGATAGAGGATAGGATAGGATAGAGGATAGGATAGGATAGAAGATAGGATAGGGTAGAGGATAGGATACGATAGAGGATAAGGATAGGATAGAGGATAGGATAGGATAGAGGAAAGGATAGGATAGAGGATAGGATAGGATAGAGGGTAGGATATGATAGAGGATAGGATATAGGATTGGGTAGGATAGAGGATAGGATAGGATAGAGGATAGGATAGGATAGAGGATAGGATAGGATAGAGGATACGATATAGGATTGGATAGGATAGAGGATAGGATACGATAGTGGATAGGATAGGATAGAGAATAGGATATAGGATTGGATAGGATAGAGGATAGGATAGGATAGAGGATAGGATATTATAGAGGATAGGATAGGATAGAGGATAGGATACGATAGAGGATAGGATAGGATAGAGGATACGATATAGGATTTAATAGGATAGAGGATAGGATACGATAAAGGATAGGATAGGATAGAAGATAGGATAGGATAGAGAATAGGATATAGGATTGGATAGGATAGCTGATAGGATAGGATAGAGGATAGGATAGGATAGAGGATAGGATATGATAGAGGATAGGATATAGGATTGGATAGGATAGAGGATAGGATATGATAGAGGATAGGATATGATAGAGGATAGGATATAGGATTGGATAGGATAGAGGATAGGATAGGATAGAGGATAGGATAGGATAGAGGATAGGATAGGATAGAGGTTAGGATATGATAGAGGATAGGATAGGATAGTGGATAGGATAGGATAGAGGATACGATAGGATATGATAGTGGATAGGATAGGTTAGAGGATAGGATAGGATACAGGATAGGATAGGATAGAGGATACGATATAGGATTGGATAGGATAGAGGATAGGATATGATAGAGGATAGGATAGGATAGAGAATAGGATGGGATAGAGGATAGGATAGGATAGAGGATAGGATATGATAGAGGATAGGATAGGATAGAGGATAGGATAGGATACAGGATAGGATAGGATAGAGGATAGGATAGGATAGAGGATAGGATAGGATAGAGGATAGAATAGGATAGAGGATAGGATAGGATAGAGGATAGGATATGATACAGGATAGGATAGGATAGAGGATAGGATAGGATAGAGGATAGGATAGGATACAGGATAGGATAGGATAGAGGATAGGATATGATAGAGGATAGGATAGGATAGAGGATAGGATAGGATAGAGGATAGGATAGGATAGAGGATAGGATATGATAGAGGATAGGATAGGATAGAGGATAGGATATGATAGAGGATGGGATAGGATAGAGGATAGGATAGGATTGAGGATAGGATAGGATAGAGGATAGGATAGGATAGAGGATAATATATGATAGAGGATAGGATAGGATAGAGGATAGGATAGGATAGAGGATAGGATAGGATAGAGAATAGGATATAGGATTGGATAGGATAGCGGATAGGATAGGATAGAGGATAGGATAGGATAGAGGATAGGATACGATAGAGGATATTATAGGATAGAGGATAGGATACGATAGAGGATAAGGATAGGATAGAGGATAGGATAGGATAGAGGATAGGATATGATAGAGGATGGGATAGGATAGAGGATAGGATAGGACTGAGGATAGGATAGGATAGAGGATAGGTTAGGATAGAGGATATGATACGATAGAGGATAGGATAGGATAGAGGATAGGATAGGATAGAGGTTAGGATATGATAGAGGATAGGATAGGATAGTGGATAGGATAGGATAGAGGATACGATAGGATATGATAGTGGATAGGATAGGTTAGAGGATAGGATAGGATACAGGATAGGATAGGATAGAGGATACGATATAGGATTGGATAGGATAGAGGATAGGATATGATAGAGGATAGGATAGGATAGAGAATAGGATGGGATAGAGGATAGGATAGGATAGAGGATAGGATATGATAGAGGATAGGATAGGATAGAGGATAGGATAGGATACAGGATAGGATAGGATAGAGGATAGGATAGGATAGAGGATAGGATAGGATAGAGGATAGAATAGGATAGAGGATAGGATAGGATAGAGGATAGGATATGATACAGGATAGGATAGGATAGAGGATAGGATAGGATAGAGGATAGGATAGGATACAGGATAGGATAGGATAGAGGATAGGATATGATAGAGGATAGGATAGGATAGAGGATAGGATAGGATAGAGGATAGGATAGGATAGAGGATAGGATATGATAGAGGATAGGATAGGATAGAGGATAGGATATGATAGAGGATGGGATAGGATAGAGGATAGGATAGGATTGAGGATAGGATAGGATAGAGGATAGGATAGGATAGAGGATAATATATGATAGAGGATAGGATAGGATAGAGGATAGGATAGGATAGAGGATAGGATAGGATAGAGAATAGGATATAGGATTGGATAGGATAGCGGATAGGATAGGATAGAGGATAGGATAGGATAGAGGATAGGATACGATAGAGGATATTATAGGATAGAGGATAGGATACGATAGAGGATAAGGATAGGATAGAGGATAGGATAGGATAGAGGATAGGATATGATAGAGGATGGGATAGGATAGAGGATAGGATAGGACTGAGGATAGGATAGGATAGAGGATAGGTTAGGATAGAGGATATGATACGATAGAGGATAGGATAGGATAGAGGATAGGATAGGATAGAGGATAGGATAGGATAGAGAATAGGATAGGATAGAGGATAGGATAGGATAGAGGATAGGATAGGATAGAGGATAGGATAGGATAGAGGATAGGATACGATAGAGGATAGGATAGGATAGAGGATACGATATAGGATTTAATAGGATATAGGATAGGATACGATAAAGGATAGGATAGGATAGAGGATAGGATAGGATAGAGGATAGGACAGGATAGAGGATAGGATAGGATAGAGGATAGGATACGATAGAGGATAAGGATAGGATAGAGGATAGGATAGGATAGAGGATACGATATAGGATTTAATAGGATAGAGGATAGGATACGATAGAGGATAGGATACGATAGAGGATAGGATAGGATAGAGGATAGGATAGGATAGAGGATAGGATAGGATAGAGGATAGGATAGGATAGAGGATAGGATAGGATTGGATAGGATAGAGGATACAATAGGATAGAGGATAGGATAGGATAGAGGATAGGACAGGATAGAGGACAGGATAGGATAGAGGATAGGATACGATAGAGGATAGGATATAGGATTGGGTAGGATAGAGGATAGGATAGGATAGAGGATAGGATAGGATAGAGGATAGGATATTATAGAGGATAGGATAGGATAGAGGATAGGATAGGATAGAGGATAGGATAGGATAGAGGATAGGATAGGATAGAGGATAGGATAGGATAGAGAATAGGATATAGTATTGGATAGGATAGAGGATAGGATAGGATAGAGGATAGGATATTATAGAGGATAGGATAGGATAGAGGATAGGATACGATAGAGGATAGGATAGGATAGAGGATACGATATAGGATTTAATAGGATAGAGGATAGGATACGATAAAGGATAGGATAGGATAGAGGATAGGATAGGATAGAGAATAGGATATAGGATTGGATAGGATAGCTGATAGGATAGGATAGGTGATAGGATAGGATAGAGGATAGGATATGATAGAGGATAGGATATAGGATTGGATAGGATAACGGATAGGATAGGATAGAGGATTGGATAGGATAGAGGATAGGATAGGATAGAGGATACGATATAGGATTTAATAGGATAGAGGATAGGATACGATAGAGGATTGGATAGGATAGAGGATAGGATAGGATAGAGGATAGGATAGGATAGAGGATAGGATAGGATAGAGGATAGGATAGGATAGAGGATAGGATAGGATAGAGGATAGGATAGGATAGGATAGGATAGGATAGAGGATAGGATAGGATAGAGGATAGGATACGATAGAGGATAAGGATAGGATAGAGGATAGGATAGGATAGGATAGAGGATAGGATATGATAGAGGATAGGATAGGATAGAGGATAGGATAGGATAGAGGATAGGATAGGATAGAGGATAGGATAGGATAGAGGATAGGATAGGATAGAGGATAGGATAGGATACGATAGAGGATAGGATAGGATACAGAATAGGATATAGGATTGGATAGGATAGAGGATAGAATAGGATAGAGGATAGGATAGGATAGAGGATAGGACAGGATAGAGGATAGGATAGGATAGAGGATAGGATACGATAGAGGATAAGGATAGGATAGAGGATAGGATAGGATAGAGGATACGATATAGGATTTAATAGGATAGAGGATAGGATACGATAGAGGATAGGATACGATAGAGGATAGGATAGGATAGAGGATAGGATAGGATAGAGGATAGGATAGGATAGAGGATAGGATAGGATAGAGGATAGGATAGGATAGAGGATAGGATAGGATAGAGGATAGGATAGGATAGAGGATAGGATATAGGATTGGATAGGATAGAGGATAGGATATGATAGAGGATAGGATATGATAGAGGATAGGATATAGGATTGGATAGGATAGAGGATAGGATAGGATAGAGGATAGGATAGGATAGAGGATAGGATAGGATAGAGGTTAGGATATGATAGAGGATAGGATAGGATAGTGGATAGGATAGGATAGAGGATAGGATAGGATATGATAGTGGATAGGATAGGATAGAGGATAGGATAGGATACAGGATAGGATAGGATAGAGGATAGGGTATGATAGAGGATAGGATAGGATAGAGGATAGGATAGGATACAGGATAGGATAGGATAGAGGATAGGATAGGATAGAGAATAGGATATAGGATTGGATAGGATAGCGGATAGGATAGGATAGAGGATAGGATAGGATAGAGGATAGGATACGATAGAGGATATTATAGGATAGAGGATAGGATACGATAGAGGATAAGGATAGGATAGAGGATAGGATAGGATAGAGGATAGGATATGATAGAGGATGGGATAGGATAGAGGATAGGATAGGATTGAGGATAGGATAGGATAGAGGATAGGTTAGGATAGAGGATATGATACGATAGAGGATAGGATAGGATAGAGGATAGGATAGGATAGAGGATAGGATACGATAGAGAATAGGATAGGATAGAGGATAGGATAGGATAGAGGATAGGATAGGATAGAGGATAGGATAGGATAGAGGATAGGATACGATAGAGGATAGGATAGGATAGAGGATACGATATAGGATTTAATAGGATATAGGATAGGATACGATAAAGGATAGGATAGGATAGAGGATAGGATAGGATATAGAATAGGATATAGGATTGGTTAGGATAACGGATAGGATAGGATAGAGGATAGGTTAGGATAGAGGATATGATACGATAGAGGATAGGATAGGATAGAGGATAGGATAGGATAGAGGATAGGATACGATAGAGAATAGGATAGGATAGAGGATAGGATAGGATAGAGGATAGGATAGGATAGAGGATAGGATAGGATAGAGGATAGGATAGGATAGAGGATACGATATAGGATTTAATAGGATATAGGATAGGATACGATAAAGGATAGGATAGGATAGAGGATAGGATAGGATATAGAATAGGATATAGGATTGGTTAGGATAACGGATAGGATAGGATAGAGGATAGGATACGATAGAGGATAGGATAGGATAGAGAATAGGATATAGGATTGGATAGGATAGAGGATAGAATAGGATAGAGGATAGGATAGGATAGAGGATAGGATAGGATAGAGGATAGGATAGGATAGAGGATAGGATAGGATAGAGGATAGGATAGGATAGAGGATAGGATACGATAGAGGATAAGGATAGGATAGAGGATAGGATAGGATAGAGGATAGGATAGGATAGAGGATAGGATAGGATAGAGGGTAGGATATGATAGAGGATAGGATATAGGATTGGGTAGGATAGAGGATAGGATAGGATAGAGGATAGGATAGGATAGAGGATAGGATAGGATAGAGGATACGATATAGGATTGGATAGGATAGAGGATAGGATACGATAGTGGATAGGATAGGATAGAGAATAGGATATAGGATTGGATAGGATAGAGGATAGGATAGGATAGAGGATAGGATATTATAGAGGATAGGATAGGATAGAGGATAGGATACGATAGAGGATAGGATAGGATAGAGGATACGATATAGGATTTAATAGGATAGAGGATAGGATACGATAAAGGATAGGATAGGATAGAGGATAGGATAGGATAGAGAATAGGATATAGGATTGGATAGGATAGCTGATAGGATAGGATAGAGGATAGGATAGGATAGAGGATAGGATATTATAGAGGATAGGATAGGATAGAGGATAGGATAGGATAGTGGATAGGATAGGATAGAGGATAGGATAGGTTAGAGGATAGGATAGGATAGAGGATAGGATAGGATAGAGGATACGATATAGGATTGGATAGGATAGAGGATAGGATACGATAGAGGATAGGATAGGATAGAGAATAGGATATAGGATTGGATAGGATAGAGGATAGGATAGGATAGAGGATAGGATATTATAGAGGATAGGATAGGATAGAGGATAGGATACGATAGAGGATAGGATAGGATAGAGGATACGATATAGGATTTAATAGGATAGAGGATAGGATACGATAAAGGATAGGATAGGATAGAGGATAGGATAGGATAGAGAATAGGATATAGGATTGGATAGGATAGCTGATAGGATAGGATAGAGGATAGGATAGGATAGAGGATAGGATAGGATAGAGGATAGGATAGGATAGAGGATAGGATAGGATAGAGGGTAGGATAGGATAGAGGATAGGATAGGATAGAGGATAGGATAGGATAGAGGATAGGATAGGATAGAGGATAGGATAGGATAGAGGATAGGATAGGATAGAGGATAGGATAGGATAGAGGATAGGATAGGATAGAGAATAGGATAGGATAGAGGATAGGATAGGATAGAGGATAGGATAGGATAGAGGATAGGATAGAGGATAGGATAGGATAGAGGATAGGATAGGATAGAGGATAATATAGGATAGAGGATAGGATAGGATAGAAGATAGGATAGGATAGAGGATAGGATAGGATAGAGGATAGGATACGATAGAGGATAGGATAGGATAGAGAATAGGATATAGGATTGGATAGGATAGAGGATAGAATAGGATAGAGGATAGGATAGGATAGAGGATAGGACAGGATAGAGGATAGGATAGGATAGAGGATAGGATACGATAGAGGATAAGGATAGGATAGAGGATAGGATAGGATAGAGGATACGATATAGGATTTAATAGGATAGAGGATAGGATACGATAGAGGATAGGATAGGATAGAGGATAGGATAGGATAGAGGATAGGATAGGATAGAGGATAGGATACGATAGAGGATAAGGATAGGATAGAGGATAGGATAGGATAGGATAGAGGATAGGATAGGATAGAAGATAGGATACGATAGAGGATAGGATAGGATAGAGAATAGGATATAGGATTGGATAGGATAGAGGATAGAATAGGATAGAGGATAGGATCGGATAGAGGATAGGATCGGATAGAGGATAGGATAGGATAGAGGATAGGACAGGATAGAGGATAGGATAGGATAGAGGATAGGATACGATAGAGGATAAGGATAGGATAGAGGATAGGATAGGATAGAGGATAGGATAGGATAGAAGATAGGATAGGGTAGAGGATAGGATACGATAGAGGATAGGATAGGATAGAGGATACGATATAGGATTTAATAGGATAGAGGATAGGATACGATAAAGGATAGGATAGGATAGAGGATAGGATAGGATAGAGAATAGGATATAGGATTGGATAGGATAGCTGATAGGATAGGATAGAGGATAGGATAGGATAGATGATAGGATATGATAGAGGATAGGATAGGATAGAGGATACGATATAGGATTGGATAGGATAGAGGATAGGATACGATAGTGGATAGGATAGGATAGAGAATAGGATATAGGATTGGATAGGATAGAGGATAGGATAGGATAGAGGATAGGATATTATAGAGGATAGGATAGGATAGAGGATAGGATACGATAGAGGATAGGATAGGATAGAGGATACGATATAGGATTTAATAGGATAGAGGATAGGATACGATAAAGGATAGGATAGGATAGAGGATAGGATAGGATAGAGAATAGGATATAGGATTGGATAGGATAGCTGATAGGATAGGATAGAGGATAGGATAGGATAGATGATAGGATATGATAGAGGATAGGATAGGATAGTGGATAGGATAGGATAGAGGATAGGATAGGATATGATAGTGGATAGGATAGGATAGAGGATAGGATAGGATACAGGATAGGATAGGATAGAGGATACGATATATGATTGGATAGGATAGAGGATAGGATATGATAGAGGATAGGATAGGATAGAGAATAGGATAGCATAGAGGATAGGATAGGATAGAGGATAGGGTATGATAGAGGATAGGATAGGATAGAGGATAGGATAGGATACAGGATAGGATAGGATAGAGGATAGGATAGGATACAGGATATAATAGGATAGAGGATAGAATAGGATAGAGGATAGGATAGGATAGAGGATAGGATAGGATAGAGAATAGGATATAGGATTGGATAGGATAGCTGATAGGATAGGATAGAGGATAGGATAGTATAGAGGATAGGATATGATAGAGGATAGGATATAGGATTGGATAGGATAGAGGATAGGATAGGATAGAGGATAGGATATGATAGAGGATAGGATATAGGATTGGATAGGATAGAGGATAGGATAGGATAGAGGATAGGATAGGATAGAGGATAGGATAGGATAGAGGTTAGGATATGATAGAGGATAGGATAGGATAGTGGATAGGATAGGATAGAGGATAGGATAGGATATGATAGTGGATAGGATAGGATAGAGGATAGGATAGGATACAGGATAGGATAGGATAGAGGATACGATATAGGATTGGATAGGATAGAGGATAGGATATGATAGAGGATAGGATAGGATAGAGGATAGGATAGGATAGAGAATAGGATATAGGATTGGATAGGATAACGGATAGGATAGGATAGAGGATTGGATAGGATAGAGGATAGGATAGGATAGAGGATAGGATACGATAGAGGATAGGATAGGATAGAGGATACGATATAGGATTTAATAGGATAGAGGATAGGATACGATAAAGGATAGGATAGGATAGAGGATAGGATAGGATAGAGAATAGGATATAGGATTGGATAGGATAGCTGATAGGATAGGATAGAGGATAGGATAGGATAGAGGATAGGATAGGATAGAGGATAGGATAGGATAGAGGATAGGATAGGATAGAGGGTAGGATAGGATAGAGGATAGGATAGGATAGAGGATAGGATAGGATAGAGGATAGGATAGGATAGAGGATAGGATAGAGGATAGGATAGGATAGAGGATAGGATAGGATAGAGGATAATATAGGATAGAGGATAGGATAGGATAGAAGATAGGATAGGATAGAGGATAGGATAGGATAGAGGATAGGATACGATAGAGGATAGGATAGGATCGAGAATAGGATATAGGATTGGATAGGATAGAGGATAGAATAGGATAGAGGATAGGATAGGATAGAGGATAGGACAGGATAGAGGATAGGATAGGATAGAGGATAGGATACGATAGAGGATAAGGATAGGATAGAGGATAGGATAGGATAGAGGATACGATATAGGATTTAATAGGATAGAGGATAGGATACGATAGAGGATAGGATAGGATAGAGGATAGGATAGGATAGAGGATAGGATAGGATAGAGGATAGGATACGATAGAGGATAAGGATAGGATAGAGGATAGGATAGGATAGGATAGAGGATAGGATAGGATAGAAGATAGGATACGATAGAGGATAGGATAGGATAGAGAATAGGATATAGGATTGGATAGGATAGAGGATAGAATAGGATAGAGGATAGGATCGGATAGAGGATAGGATCGGATAGAGGATAGGATAGGATAGAGGATAGGACAGGATAGAGGATAGGATAGGATAGAGGATAGGATACGATAGAGGATAAGGATAGGATAGAGGATAGGATAGGATAGAGGATAGGATAGGATAGAAGATAGGATAGGGTAGAGGATAGGATACGATAGAGGATAAGGATAGGATAGAGGATAGGATAGGATAGAGGATAGGATAGGATAGAGGATAGGATAGGATAGAGGGTAGGATATGATAGAGGATAGGATATAGGATTGGGTAGGATAGAGGATAGGATAGGATAGAGGATAGGATAGGATAGAGGATAGGATAGGATAGAGGATACGATATAGGATTGGATAGGATAGAGGATAGGATACGATAGTGGATAGGATAGGATAGAGAATAGGATATAGGATTGGATAGGATAGAGGATAGGATAGGATAGAGGATAGGATATTATAGAGGATAGGATAGGATAGAGGATAGGATACGATAGAGGATAGGATAGGATAGAGGATACGATATAGGATTTAATAGGATAGAGGATAGGATACGATAAAGGATAGGATAGGATAGAGGATAGGATAGGATAGAGAATAGGATATAGGATTGGATAGGATAGCTGATAGGATAGGATAGAGGATAGGATAGGATAGATGATAGGATATGATAGAGGATAGGATAGGATAGTGGATAGGATAGGATAGAGGATAGGATAGGATATGATAGTGGATAGGATAGGATAGAGGATAGGATAGGATACAGGATAGGATAGGATAGAGGATACGATATAGGATTGGATAGGATAGAGGATAGGATATGATAGAGGATAGGATAGGATAGAGAATAGGATAGCATAGAGGATAGGATAGGATAGAGGATAGGGTATGATAGAGGATAGGATAGGATAGAGGATAGGATAGGATACAGGATAGGATAGGATAGAGGATAGGATAGGATACAGGATATAATAGGATAGAGGATAGAATAGGATAGAGGATAGGATAGGATAGAGGATAGGATAGGATAGAGAATAGGATATAGGATTGGATAGGATAGCTGATAGGATAGGATAGAGGATAGGATAGTATAGAGGATAGGATATGATAGAGGATAGGATATAGGATTGGATAGGATAGAGGATAGGATAGGATAGAGGATAGGATATGATAGAGGATAGGATATAGGATTGGATAGGATAGAGGATAGGATAGGATAGAGGATAGGATAGGATAGAGGATAGGATAGGATAGAGGTTAGGATATGATAGAGGATAGGATAGGATAGTGGATAGGATAGGATAGAGGATAGGATAGGATATGATAGTGGATAGGATAGGATAGAGGATAGGATAGGATACAGGATAGGATAGGATAGAGGATACGATATAGGATTGGATAGGATAGAGGATAGGATATGATAGAGGATAGGATAGGATAGAGGATAGGATAGGATAGAGAATAGGATATAGGATTGGATAGGATAACGGATAGGATAGGATAGAGGATTGGATAGGATAGAGGATAGGATAGGATAGAGGATACGATATAGGATTTAATAGGATAGAGGATAGGATACGATAGAGGATTGGATAGGATAGAGGATAGGATAGGATAGAGGATAGGATAGGATAGAGGATAGGATAGGATAGAGGATAGGATAGGATAGAGGATAGGATAGGATAGAGGATAGGATAGGATAGGATAGGATAGGATAGAGGATAGGATAGGATAGAGGATAGGATACGATAGAGGATAAGGATAGGATAGAGGATAGGATAGGATAGGATAGAGGATAGGATATGATAGAGGATAGGATAGGATAGAGGATAGGATAGGATAGAGGATAGGATAGAGGATAGGATAGGATAGAGGATAGGATAGGATAGAGGATAGGATAGGATAGAGGATAGGATAGGATACAGGATAGGATAGGATAGAGGATAGGATAGGATACAGGATATAATAGGATAGAGGATAGAATAGGATAGAGGATAGGATAGGATAGAGGATAGGATAGGATAGAGAATAGGATATAGGATTGGATAGGATAGCTGATAGGATAGGATAGAGGATAGGATAGTATAGAGGATAGGATATGATAGAGGATAGGATATAGGATTGGATAGGATAGAGGATAGGATAGGATAGAGGATAGGATATGATAGAGGATAGGATATAGGATTGGATAGGATAGAGGATAGGATAGGATAGAGGATAGGATAGGATAGAGGATAGGATAGGATAGAGGTTAGGATATGATAGAGGATAGGATAGGATAGTGGATAGGATAGGATAGAGGATAGGATAGGATATGATAGTGGATAGGATAGGATAGAGGATAGGATAGGATACAGGATAGGATAGGATAGAGGATACGATATAGGATTGGATAGGATAGAGGATAGGATATGATAGAGGATAGGATAGGATAGAGGATAGGATAGGATAGAGAATAGGATATAGGATTGGATAGGATAACGGATAGGATAGGATAGAGGATTGGATAGGATAGAGGATAGGATAGGATAGAGGATACGATATAGGATTTAATAGCATAGAGGATAGGATACGATAGAGGATTGGATAGGATAGAGGATAGGATAGGATAGAGGATAGGATAGGATAGAGGATAGGATAGGATAGAGGATAGGATAGGATAGAGGATAGGATAGGATAGAGGATAGGATACGATAGAGGATAAGGATAGGATAGAGGATAGGATAGGATAGGATAGAGGATAGGATATGATAGAGGATAGGATAGGATAGAGGATAGGATAGGATAGAGGATAGGATAGGATAGAGGATAGGATAGGATAGAGGATAGGATAGGATAGAGGATAGGATAGGATAGAGGATAGGATAGGATAGAGAATAGGATAGGATAGAGGATAGGATAGGATAGAGGATAGGATAGGATAGAGGATAGGATAGAGGATAGGATAGGATAGAGGATAGGATAGAGGATAGGATAGGATAGAGGATAGGATAGGATAGAGGATAATATAGGATAGAGGATAGGATAGGATAGAGGATAGGATAGGATAGATGATAGGATAGGATACGATAGAGGATAGGATAGTGGATAGGATAGGATAGAGGATAGGATAGGATATGATAGTGGATAGGATAGGATAGAGGATAGGATAGGATACAGGATAGGATAGGATAGAGGATACGATATATGATTGGATAGGATAGAGGATAGGATATGATAGAGGATAGGATAGGATAGAGAATAGGATAGCATAGAGGATAGGATAGGATAGAGGATAGGGTATGATAGAGGATAGGATAGGATAGAGGATAGGATAGGATACAGGATAGGATAGGATAGAGGATAGGATAGGATACAGGATATAATAGGATAGAGGATAGAATAGGATAGAGGATAGGATAGGATAGAGGATAGGATAGGATAGAGAATAGGATATAGGATTGGATAGGATAGCTGATAGGATAGGATAGAGGATAGGATAGTATAGAGGATAGGATATGATAGAGGATAGGATATAGGATTGGATAGGATAGAGGATAGGATAGGATAGAGGATAGGATATGATAGAGGATAGGATATAGGATTGGATAGGATAGAGGATAGGATAGGATAGAGGATAGGATAGGATAGAGGATAGGATAGGATAGAGGTTAGGATATGATAGAGGATAGGATAGGATAGTGGATAGGATAGGATAGAGGATAGGATAGGATATGATAGTGGATAGGATAGGATAGAGGATAGGATAGGATACAGGATAGGATAGGATAGAGGATACGATATAGGATTGGATAGGATAGAGGATAGGATATGATAGAGGATAGGATAGGATAGAGGATAGGATAGGATAGAGAATAGGATATAGGATTGGATAGGATAACGGATAGGATAGGATAGAGGATTGGATAGGATAGAGGATAGGATAGGATAGAGGATAGGATACGATAGAGGATAGGATAGGATAGAGGATACGATATAGGATTTAATAGGATAGAGGATAGGATACGATAAAGGATAGGATAGGATAGAGGATAGGATAGGATAGAGAATAGGATATAGGATTGGATAGGATAGCTGATAGGATAGGATAGAGGATAGGATAGGATAGAGGATAGGATAGGATAGAGGATAGGATAGGATAGAGGATAGGATAGGATAGAGGGTAGGATAGGATAGAGGATAGGATAGGATAGAGGATAGGATAGGATAGAGGATAGGATAGGATAGAGGATAGGATAGAGGATAGGATAGGATAGAGGATAGGATAGGATAGAGGATAATATAGGATAGAGGATAGGATAGGATAGAAGATAGGATAGGATAGAGGATAGGATAGGATAGAGGATAGGATACGATAGAGGATAGGATAGGATCGAGAATAGGATATAGGATTGGATAGGATAGAGGATAGAATAGGATAGAGGATAGGATAGGATAGAGGATAGGACAGGATAGAGGATAGGATAGGATAGAGGATAGGATACGATAGAGGATAAGGATAGGATAGAGGATAGGATAGGATAGAGGATACGATATAGGATTTAATAGGATAGAGGATAGGATACGATAGAGGATAGGATAGGATAGAGGATAGGATAGGATAGAGGATAGGATAGGATAGAGGATAGGATACGATAGAGGATAAGGATAGGATAGAGGATAGGATAGGATAGGATAGAGGATAGGATAGGATAGAAGATAGGATACGATAGAGGATAGGATAGGATAGAGAATAGGATATAGGATTGGATAGGATAGAGGATAGAATAGGATAGAGGATAGGATCGGATAGAGGATAGGATCGGATAGAGGATAGGATAGGATAGAGGATAGGACAGGATAGAGGATAGGATAGGATAGAGGATAGGATACGATAGAGGATAAGGATAGGATAGAGGATAGGATAGGATAGAGGATAGGATAGGATAGAAGATAGGATAGGGTAGAGGATAGGATACGATAGAGGATAAGGATAGGATAGAGGATAGGATAGGATAGAGGATAGGATAGGATAGAGGATAGGATAGGATAGAGGATACGATATAGGATTGGATAGGATAGAGGATAGGATACGATAGTGGATAGGATAGGATAGAGAATAGGATATAGGATTGGATAGGATAGAGGATAGGATAGGATAGAGGATAGGATATTATAGAGGATAGGATAGGATAGAGGATAGGATACGATAGAGGATAGGATAGGATAGAGGATACGATATAGGATTTAATAGGATAGAGGATAGGATACGATAAAGGATAGGATAGGATAGAGGATAGGATAGGATAGAGAATAGGATATAGGATTGGATAGGATAGCTGATAGGATAGGATAGAGGATAGGATAGGATAGATGATAGGATATGATAGAGGATAGGATAGGATAGTGGATAGGATAGGATAGAGGATAGGATAGGATATGATAGTGGATAGGATAGGATAGAGGATAGGATAGGATACAGGATAGGATAGGATAGAGGATACGATATAGGATTGGATAGGATAGAGGATAGGATATGATAGAGGATAGGATAGGATAGAGAATAGGATAGCATAGAGGATAGGATAGGATAGAGGATAGGGTATGATAGAGGATAGGATAGGATAGAGGATAGGATAGGATACAGGATAGGATAGGATAGAGGATAGGATAGGATACAGGATATAATAGGATAGAGGATAGAATAGGATAGAGGATAGGATAGGATAGAGGATAGGATAGGATAGAGAATAGGATATAGGATTGGATAGGATAGCTGATAGGATAGGATAGAGGATAGGATAGTATAGAGGATAGGATATGATAGAGGATAGGATATAGGATTGGATAGGATAGAGGATAGGATAGGATAGAGGATAGGATATGATAGAGGATAGGATATAGGATTGGATAGGATAGAGGATAGGATAGGATAGATGATAGGATAGGATAGAGGATAGGATAGGATAGAGGTTAGGATATGATAGAGGATAGGATAGGATAGTGGATAGGATAGGATAGAGGATAGGATAGGATATGATAGTGGATAGGATAGGATAGAGGATAGGATAGGATACAGGATAGGATAGGATAGAGGATACGATATAGGATTGGATAGGATAGAGGATAGGATATGATAGAGGATAGGATAGGATAGAGGATAGGATAGGATAGAGAATAGGATATAGGATTGGATAGGATAACGGATAGGATAGGATAGAGGATTGGATAGGATAGAGGATAGGATAGGATAGAGGATACGATATAGGATTTAATAGGATAGAGGATAGGATACGATAGAGGATTGGATAGGATAGAGGATAGGATAGGATAGAGGATAGGATAGGATAGAGGATAGGATAGGATAGAGGATAGGATAGGATAGAGGATAGGATAGGATAGAGGATAGGATAGGATAGGATAGGATAGGATAGAGGATAGGATAGGATAGAGGATAGGATACGATAGAGGATAAGGATAGGATAGAGGATAGGATAGGATAGGATAGAGGATAGGATATGATAGAGGATAGGATAGGATAGAGGATAGGATAGGATAGAGGATAGGATAGAGGATAGGATAGGATAGAGGATAGGATAGGATAGAGGATAGGATAGGATAGAGGATAGGATAGGATACAGGATAGGATAGGATAGAGGATAGGATAGGATACAGGATATAATAGGATAGAGGATAGAATAGGATAGAGGATAGGATAGGATAGAGGATAGGATAGGATAGAGAATAGGATATAGGATTGGATAGGATAGCTGATAGGATAGGATAGAGGATAGGATAGTATAGAGGATAGGATATGATAGAGGATAGGATATAGGATTGGATAGGATAGAGGATAGGATAGGATAGAGGATAGGATATGATAGAGGATAGGATATAGGATTGGATAGGATAGAGGATAGGATAGGATAGAGGATAGGATAGGATAGAGGATAGGATAGGATAGAGGTTAGGATATGATAGAGGATAGGATAGGATAGTGGATAGGATAGGATAGAGGATAGGATAGGATATGATAGTGGATAGGATAGGATAGAGGATAGGATAGGATACAGGATAGGATAGGATAGAGGATACGATATAGGATTGGATAGGATAGAGGATAGGATATGATAGAGGATAGGATAGGATAGAGGATAGGATAGGATAGAGAATAGGATATAGGATTGGATAGGATAACGGATAGGATAGGATAGAGGATTGGATAGGATAGAGGATAGGATAGGATAGAGGATACGATATAGGATTTAATAGCATAGAGGATAGGATACGATAGAGGATTGGATAGGATAGAGGATAGGATACGATAGAGGATAGGATAGGATAGAGGATACGATATAGGATTTAATAGGATATAGGATAGGATACGATAAAGGATAGGATAGGATAGAGGATAGGATAGGATAGAGGATAGGACAGGATAGAGGATAGGATAGGATAGAGGATAGGATACGATAGAGGATAAGGATAGGATAGAGGATAGGATAGGATAGAGGATACGATATAGGATTTAATAGGATAGAGGATAGGATACGATAGAGGATAGGATACGATAGAGGATAGGATAGGATAGAGGATAGGATAGGATAGAGGATAGGATAGGATAGAGGATAGGATAGGATAGAGGATAGGATAGGATTGGATAGGATAGAGGATACAATAGGATAGAGGATAGGATAGGATAGAGGATAGGACAGGATAGAGGACAGGATAGGATAGAGGATAGGATACGATAGAGGATAGGATATAGGATTGGGTAGGATAGAGGATAGGATAGGATAGAGGATAGGATAGGATAGAGGATAGGATATTATAGAGGATAGGATAGGATAGAGGATAGGATAGGATAGAGGATAGGATAGGATAGAGGATAGGATAGGATAGAGGATAGGATAGGATAGAGGATAGGATAGGATAGAGAATAGGATATAGTATTGGATAGGATAGAGGATAGGATAGGATAGAGGATAGGATATTATAGAGGATAGGATAGGATAGAGGATAGGATACGATAGAGGATAGGATAGGATAGAGGATACGATATAGGATTTAATAGGATAGAGGATAGGATACGATAAAGGATAGGATAGGATAGAGGATAGGATAGGATAGAGAATAGGATATAGGATTGGATAGGATAGCTGATAGGATAGGATAGGTGATAGGATAGGATAGAGGATAGGATATGATAGAGGATAGGATATAGGATTGGATAGGATAGAGGATAGGATAGGATAGAGGATAGGATAGGATAGAGGATAGGATAGGATAGAGGATAGGATACGATAGAGGATAGGATAGGATAGAGGATACGATATAGGATTTAATAGGATATAGGATAGGATACGATAAAGGATAGGATAGGATAGGATAGAGGATAGGATAGGATAGAGGATAGGATAGGATAGAGGATAGGATAGGATAGAGGATAGGATACGATAGAGGATAAGGATAGGATAGAGGATAGGATAGGATAGAGGATAGGATAGGATAGAGGATAGGATAGGGTAGAGGATAGGATACGATAGAGGATAAGGATAGGATAGAGGATAGGATAGGATAGAGGTTAGGATAGGATAGAGGATAGGATAGGATAGAGGGTAGGATATGATATAGGATAGGATATAGGATTGGGTAGGATAGAGGATAGGATAGGATAGAGGATAGGATAGGATAGAGGATAGGATATTATAGAGGATAGGATAGGATAGAGGATAGGATAGGATAGAGGATAGGATAGGATAGAGGATAGGATAGGATAGAGGATAGGATAGGATAGAGGATAGGATAGGATAGAGGATACGATATAGGATTGGATAGGATAGAGGATAGGATACGATAGAGGATAGGATAGGATAGAGAATAGGATATAGGATTGGATAGGATAGCTGATAGGATAGGATAGAGGATAGGATAGGATAGAGGATAGGATATGATAGAGGATAGGATATAGGATTGGATAGGATAGAGGATAGGATAGGATAGAGGATAGGATAGGATAGAGGATAGGATAGGATAGAGGATAGGATAGGATAGAGGTTAGGATATGATAGAGGATAGGATAGGATAGTGGATAGGATAGGATAGAGGATAGGATAGGATATGATAGTGGATAGGATAGGATAGAGGATAGGATAGGATACAGGATAGGATAGGATAGAGGATACGATATAGGATTGGATAGGATAGAGGATAGGATATGATAGAGGATAGGATAGGATAGAGGATAGGATAGGATAGAGAATAGGATATAGGATTGGATAGGATAACGGATAGGATAGGATAGAGGATTGGATAGGATAGAGGATAGGATAGGATAGAGGATACGATATAGGACTTAATAGGATAGAGGATAGGATACGATAGAGGATAGGATAGGATAGAGGATAGGATAGGATAGAGGATAGGATAGGATAGAGGATAGGATAGGATAGAGGATAGGATAGGATAGAGGATAGGATAGGATAGAGGATAGGATAGGATAGAGGATAGGATAGGATAGAGGATAGTATAGGATAGAGGATAGGATAGGATAGAGGATAGGATAGGATAGAGGATAGGATAGGATAGAGGATAGGATAGGATAGAGGATAGGATAGGATAGAGGATAGGATAGGATAGGATAGGATAGAGGATAGGATAGGATAGAGGATAGGATACGATAGAGGATAAGGATAGGATAGAGGATAGGATAGGATAGAGGATAGGATAGGATAGAGGATACGATATAGGATTGGATAGGATAGAGGATAGGATACGATAGTGGATAGGATAGGATAGAGAATAGGATATAGGATTGGATAGGATAGAGGATAGGATAGGATAGAGGATAGGATATTATAGAGGATAGGATAGGATAGAGGATAGGATACGATAGAGGATAGGATAGGATAGAGGATACGATATAGGATTTAATAGGATAGAGGATAGGATACGATAAAGGATAGGATAGGATAGATAATAGGATAGGATAGAGAATAGGATATAGGATTGGATAGGATAGCTGATAGGATAGGATAGAGGATAGGATAGGATAGATGATAGGATATGATAGAGGATAGGATATAGGATTGGATAGGATAGAGGATAGGATATGATAGAGGATAGGATATGATAGAGGATAGGATATAGGATTGGATAGGATAGAGGATAGGATAGGATAGAGGATAGGATAGGATAGAGGATAGGATAGGATAGAGGTTAGGATATGATAGAGGATAGGATAGGATAGTGGATAGGATAGGATAGAGGATAGGATAGGATATGATAGTGGATAGGATAGGATAGAGGATAGGATAGGATCCAGGATAGGATAGGATAGAGGATACGATATAGGATTGGATAGGATAGAGGATAGGATATGATAGAGGATAGGATAGGATAGAGAATAGGATAGCATAGAGGATAGGATAGGATAGAGGATAGGGTATGATAGAGGATAGGATAGGATATAGGATAGGATAGGATACAGGATAGGATAGGATAGAGGATAGGATAGGATAGAGGATATAATAGGATAGAGGATAGAATAGGATAGAGGATAGGATAGGATAGAGGATAGGATAGGATAGAGAATAGGATATAGGATTGGATAGGATAGCTGATAGGATAGGATAGAGGATAGGATAGTATAGAGGATAGGATATGATAGAGGATAGAATATAGGATTGGATAGGATAGAGGATAGGATAGGATAGAGGATAGGATATGATAGAGGATAGGATATAGGATTGGATAGGATAGAGGATAGGATAGGATAGAGGATAGGATAGGATAGAGGATAGGATAGGATAGAGGTTAGGATATGATAGAGGATAGGATAGGATAGTGGATAGGATAGGATAGAGGATAGGATAGGATATGATAGTGGATAGGATAGGAGAGAGGATAGGATAGGATACAGGATAGGATAGGATAGAGGATACGATATAGGATTGGATAGGATAGAGGATAGGATATGATAGAGGATAGGATAGGATAGAGGATAGGATAGGATAGAGAATAGGATATAGGATTGGATAGGATAACGGATAGGATAGGATAGAGGATTGGATAGGATAGAGGATAGGATAGGATAGAGGATACGATATAGGATTTAATAGGATAGAGGATAGGATACGATAGAGGATTGGATAGGATAGAGGATAGGATAGGATAGAGGATAGGATGGGATAGAGGATAGGATAGGATGGAGGATAGGATAGGATAGAGGATAGGATAGGATAGAGGATAGGATAGGATAGGATAGGATAGGATAGAGGATAGGATAGGATAGAGGATAGGATACGATAGAGGATAAGGATAGGATAGAGGATAGGATAGGATAGGATAGAGGATAGGATATGATAGAGGATAGGATAGGATAGAGGATAGGATAGGATAGAGGATAGGATGCCCTCCCAGGGAGGGGACTCTGCAGAGCCCATGTTAGAGTAGGTACTTTTAATCCTACTCCGGTTCTGCAGGCGAACCTCAACCACTCGCGCGCGGCACAGGACCTGTTTGTCCAAGCCGTGCGCGAGTGGGGGGCTGGGCTGGCAGTTGCGGCGGAGCCGTACGCAATCCCCGAACACCCCTTCTGGGTGGGGGACGAGATCGGCTCCGTAGTAATAGTGGCGGGAAGCCGCCCCGGGTCCCCGTCGGTCTCCCTTCTGGAGCGGGGCGAGGGATTCGTGCGGTGCAATGGGGGGACATCGCGGTTGTCGGGATCTACATCTCGCCGAGCTGTGGCCTCGATCAATTTCGGGGGTTCCTGGGCGGGCTGAACAGCTGCATCGCGCGGTGCAGCGCCCGCCCGGTTCTCGTTTTGGGAGACTTCAATGCCCACGCGGTATCGTGGGGGAGTCCCAGGACGACCACTAGGGGTAGCGAGGTGTTAACCTGGGCGGCCGGCCTGGATCTCCGGTTGATTAACCGGGGATCCACGCCGACGTGCGTGCGTCCGCAGGGGGTCTCGATTGTCGACCTGACATGGGGGACTCCCTCGGCCGTGCGCCGGGTGTCGGGATGGAGGGTGGCCGAGGAGATAGAGATTGCGTCAGACCATACGCCCATCGTCATGGACGTGTGGCCCACCCTCCACGCGCGGGATTCCCGGCCGGGCCGGGGGGACCGACGGCCGCGATGGGCCTTGAAGCGGCTGGACGCGGACGCGTTCGGGGCCGCGGTAGCCGCGGCGACATGGACGGGGCCGGCCCTGTCCGAGCTGGCGCCTGCGCAAGGGGCGAGGCGGCTGCGGGAGGTAATGACGGCGGTGTGCGACACCGCCATGCCCCGCAGCCGGTTCGCCCCCAGGAGGGCGGCGTACTGGTGGTCCGCCGGCATTGCGGAGCTCCGGCGTGCCTGCAATGCCGCGCGGCGTCGGTACGGCCGAGCGCGTAGGAGGCGCGACGACGAGGAGGTGACGGCGAGGCTCGGCGGGGAGTACCGAGCCGCGCTCGGGGTTCTCCGCAGGGCTATCGCGCGGGCCAAGGCCGACGCGTGGTCGGAGCTCGTCGGCACGGTGGACTCCGATCCATGGGGGCGCCCGTACAAGCTTGTCATGAACAAGCTGCGCGCGTGGGCGCCTCCGGTGACGGAGTCGATGGACCCCCACCTGCTCGAGGGAGTGGTGGCGTCCCTCTTCCCGCGAGAGGGGGGACAACTGCGCCGCTCCCATTGGGAACAGGAGCCTCTCTCCTGGTCCGCAGAGTGGGAGGTGTCGGCCGGCGAGCTGGGTGAGGCGGTGGCCAGGGCGCGGCGGGTGGGCCGCAAGGCCCCGGGCCCGGACGGGGTGCCGGGCCGCGCGTTGGTCTTGGCCCTGGAGGGGGGACTCGCCGCCGAACTCCGGCAGCTGTATAACGGCTGTCTGAGGGAGGGGGTGTTCCCCACGGAGTGGAAGTCGGGCAGGTTGGTCCTCCTTCCGAAGGGGGGCAAGTCCCGGGACTCGCCCTCAGGGTACCGGCCAATTTGTCTGCTGGACGAGGCGGGGAAGTTGTTCGAGCGCGTACTCGTTGGACGCCTCGTCAGGCACCTGTCGGCGGGAGGGGTCCCCGATCTGAGCGGGGTTCAATTCGGCTTCCGGGAGGGTCTCTCCACCGTCGACGCTATTCGGCGGGTGAGGGCTCTCTCGGAGGCCTGTACGAGGGGGGGCGGAGTTGCGTTGGCGATATCCTTGGATATCGCTAACGCGTTCAACACCGTCCCCTGGGATCGGATAATGGAGGCCCTGGTCTTCCACCGGGTGCCTCTGTATCTCAGAAGGGTGATCGGGAGCTATCTCTCCGACAGGGGTATAGAGTATCCCGGCCGGTACGGGATGGTGCGCAGGGGCGTCGTGCGCGGGGTTCCGCAGGGCTCGGTGTTGGGCCCGTTGCTGTGGAATCTTGCGTACGATCGCGTCCTGCGGGAGGAGATGCCTCCCGGGGTCAGCCTGACGTGTTACGCCGACGACACGCTGGTATTGGCCACCGGGAGGTATGCGAAGGAGGCCATCTGCCTGGCGGAGCGCGGCGCGTGGCGCGCGGTGCGCGCGATCCGGTCGCTGGGCCTAGAGGTGTCCGTCGAGAAAACCAGGGCCATGTGGTTTCTCCGCTCGGCCCGGTTGGCGGCGCCTCCCCAGTGCTGGATCTGCGTGGGGGAGGGGATGGTCAAGGTCGGGTCCCAGATGCGGTACCTGGGACTCGAGCTTGACGGCCGGTGGCGTTTTGACCGCCACCTTGAGTCGCTGGCGCCCCGGGCGGAGAGGGCGACCGCTGCGCTCGGTCGCCTTCTCCCGAATCTCGGGGGACCCTGTGGACGGGTGCGTCGTCTGTTCGCGGTGGTGGTGCGAGTTTTGGTCCTGTACGGAGCCCCTGTGTGGGCGCGCGATGTCTTGGCTAGGGGGCGCAGTGGCGGCACACGGTCGCTGCTGCGTCGCATCGAGCGCAGGCTGGCCATAGGCATCGTGCGGGGGTACCGCACCATTTCATACGCGACGGCGATGGTGATGTCGGGGCTGATCCCCCTCGAGCTGGAGGCCCGCGTGTTGGCGGATGTGCATACGCACTCCAGGGAACTCCGGCTCCGGGGGGTGGCCCCGGATCAGGCGCGGCTCATGGTGGATGAGCTCAGGCGACATGCTCGGCGGCACGCAGCCCGGGAGTGGCGCGATAGCCTTCCCGGGACGAGGGAGGGCGAGAGGCGGGCCGTTCGGGCCATCCTCCCGGTGTTCGATCAATGGAACAGGGGATGGATGGGGCATAGGGTCTCCTACCGTGTGACGCAGGTGGTGAGCGGGCACGGGTGCTTCGGCGACTACCTGTGTCGCATCGGGAGGGAGACCGAGGAGGCGTGTCACCACTGCGGCGAGCCGCGGGACACGGCGCAACACACTCTGGAGGAGTGTCCGGCATGGGGGGGAGAGCGCCGTGCCCTGCGGCGCGCGGTGGGCCACGACCTCTCGCTCCCGGCTGTCGTCGCTGCGGCAGCCGGTGGCGAGGAGGCGTGGAGGGGGTTCGCTTCCTTCTGCGAGCGGGTTATGCTGCGGAAGGAGGCTGCGGAACGGGATCGGGAGCGTAATCACGATCCCGGCCGAAGGGGGGGGAGGCGGCGCAGGGTACGCCCCGGGGGCGTACCCCCGTTGCGACGCCTCTGACGCGAGCGGGGACGCCCTTGATGATCTCGAGGCGGGGGATCGGATATCCCCTTACACTCGGTCACCAACGGCGTCCCCGGAGGCCGCCGGGCATCTCGAGCGGGGGCTCGGGTGCTCATCGGGCGGCCTAACAGGGGGGAAGGCGCCACGTCGTCCGTTGCGTGGTGCCTTCGGATAGAGTAGGTACGGGAGGGGGCCGCGTCCCCCCCTGGGTGGTATGCTAAGGCGGGGGCACACCGGATTGACATGCGCGCGCAGAGCACGGGTGCCCCCAGGAGTCTAGGGACGGACGGGGAGGAGTTAGTGGGTATACTCGGCGTTGCACCAACCAGCCGAGGAGTCCCACATAACCCGGACCACCCCCCCCGGGGGGGTTCGGGTATCCGTAACGAGATTACCTCCTCGGAAAAAAAAAAAAAAAAAAAAAAAAAAAAAAAAAAAAAAAAAAAAAAAAAAAGGATAGAGGATAGGATAGGATAGAGGATAGGATAAGATAGAGGATAGGACAGGATAGAGGATAGGATAGGATAGAGGATAGGATACGATAGAGGATAAGGATAGGATAGAGGATAGGATAGGATAGAGGATACGATATAGGATTTAATAGGATAGAGGATAGGATACGATAGAGGATAGGATACGATAGAGGATAGGATAGGATAGAGGATAGGATAGGATAGAGGATAGGATAGGATAGAGGATAGGATAGGATAGAGGATAGGATAGGATAGAGGATAGGATAGGATAGAGGATAGGATAGGATAGTGGATAGGATAGGATAGAGGATAGGATAGGATAGGATAGGATAGAGGATAGGATAGGATAGAGGATAGGATAGGATAGAGGATAGGATACGATAGAGGATAGGATAGGATAGAGAATAGGATATAGGATTGGATAGGATAGAGGATACAATAGGATAGAGGATAGGATAGGATAGAGGATAGGACAGGATAGAGGACAGGATAGGATACAGGAAAGTATAGGATAGAGGATAGGATAGGATAGAGGGTAGGATATGATAGAGGATAGGATATAGGATTGGGTAGGATAGAGGATAGGATAGGATAGAGGATAGGATTGGATAGAGGATAGGATAGGATAGAGGATAGGATAGGATAGAGGATAGGATAGGATAGAGGATAGGATACGATAGAGGATAAGGATAGGATAGAGGATAGGATAGGATACAGGAAAGTATAGGATAGAGGATAGGATAGGATAGAGGGTAGGATATGATAGAGGATAGGATATAGGATTGGGTAGGATAGAGGATAGGATAGGATAGAGGATAGGATTGGATAGAGGATAGGATAGGATAGAGGATAGGATAGGATAGAGGATAGGATAGGATAGAGGATACGATATAGGATTGGATAGGATAGAGGATAGGATACGATAGTGGATAGGATAGGATAGAGAATAGGATATAGGATTGGATAGGATAGAGTATAGGATAGGATAGAGGATAGGATATTATAGAGGATTGGATAGGATAGAGGATAGGATACGTTAGAGGATAGGATAGGATAGAGGATACGATATAGGATTTAATAGGATAGAGGATAGGATACGATAAAGGATAGGATAGGATAGAGGATAGGATAGGATAGAGAATAGGATATAGGATTGGATAGGATAGCTGATAGGATAGGATAGAGGATAGGATAGGATAGAGGATAGGATATGATAGAGGATAGGATATAGGATTGGATAGGATAGAGGATAGGATATGATAGAGGATAGGATATGATAGAGGATAGGATATAGGATTGGATAGGATAGAGGATAGGATAGGATAGAGGATAGGATAGGATAGAGGATAGGATAGGATAGAGGTTAGGATATGATAGAGGATAGGATAGGATAGTGGATAGGATAGGATAGAGGATAGGATAGGATATGATAGTGGATAGGATAGGATAGAGGATACAATAGGATAGAGGATAGGATAGGATAGAGGATAGGACAGGATAGAGCATAGGATAGGATAGAGGATAGGATACGATAGAGGATAAGGATAGGATAGAGGATAGGATATGATAGAGGATAGGATAGGATAGAGAATAGGATGGGATAGAGGATAGGATAGGATAGAGGATAGGATATGATAGAGGATAGGATAGGATAGAGGATAGGATAGGATACAGGATAGGATGGGATAGAGGATAGAATAGGATAGAGGATAGGATAGGATAGAGGATAGGATATGATACAGGATAGGATAGGATAGAGGATAGGATAGGATAGAGGATAGGATAGGATACAGGATAGGATAGGATAGAGGATAGGATATGATAGAGGATAGGATAGGATAGAGGATAGGATAGGATAGAGGATAGGATAGGATAGAGGATAGGATAGGATAGAGGATAGGATAGGATAGAGGATAGGATATGATAGAGGATGGGATAGGATAGAGGATAGGATAGGATTGAGGATAGGATAGGATAGAGGATAGGATAGGATAGAGGATAATATATGATAGAGGATAGGATAGGGTAGAGGATAGGATAGGATAGAGGATAGGATAGGATAGAGGATAGGATAGGATAGAGGATAGGATAGGATAGAGGATAGGATAGGATAGAGAATAAGATATAGGATTGGATAGGATAGCGGATAGGATAGGATAGAGGATAGGATAGGATAGAGGATAGGATACGATAGAGGATATTATAGGATAGAGGATAGGATACGATAGAGGATAAGGATAGGATAGAGGATAGGATAGGATAGAGGATAGGATATGATAGAGGATGGGATAGGATAGAGGATAGGATAGGACTGAGGATAGGATAGGATAGAGGATAGGTTAGGATAGAGGATATGATACGATAGAGGATAGGATAGGATAGAGGATAGGATAGGATAGAGGATAGGATAGGATAGAGAATAGGATAGGATAGAGGATAGGATAGGATGGAGGATAGGATAGGATAGAGGATAGGATAGGATAGAGGATAGGATACGATAGAGGATAGGATAGGATAGAGGATACGATATAGGATTTAATAGGATATAGGATAGGATACGATAAAGGATAGGATAGGATAGAGGATAGGATAGGAGAGAGAATAGGATATAGGATTGGTTAGGATAACGGATAGGATAGGATAGAGGATAGGATACGATAGAGGATAGGATAGGATAGAGAATAGGATATAGTCTTGGATAGGATAGAGGATAGAATAGGATAGAGGATAGGATAGGATAGAGGATAGGATAGGATAGAGGATAGGATAGGATAGAGGATAGGATAGGATAGAGGATAGGATGGGATAGAGGATAGGATACGATAGAGGATAAGGATAGGATAGAGGATAGGATAGGATAGAGGATAGGATAGGATAGAGGATAGGATAGGATAGAGGGTAGGATATGATAGAGGATAGGATATAGGATTGGGTAGGATAGAGGATAGGATAGGATAGAGGATAGGATACGTTAGAGGATAGGATAGGATAGAGGATACGATATAGGATTTAATAGGATAGAGGATAGGATACGATAAAGGATAGGATAGGATAGAGGATAGGATAGGATAGAGAATAGGATATAGGATTGGATAGGATAGCTGATAGGATAGGATAGAGGATAGGATAGGATAGAGGATAGGATATGATAGAGGATAGGATATAGGATTGGATAGGATAGAGGATAGGATATGATAGAGGATAGGATATGATAGAGGATAGGATATAGGATTGGATAGGATAGAGGATAGGATAGGATAGAGGATAGGATAGGATAGAGGATAGGATAGGATAGAGGTTAGGATATGATAGAGGATAGGATAGGATAGTGGATAGGATAGGATAGAGGATAGGATAGGATATGATAGTGGATAGGATAGGATAGAGGATACAATAGGATAGAGGATAGGATAGGATAGAGGATAGGACAGGATAGAGGATAGGATAGGATAGAGGATAGGATACGATAGAGGATAAGGATAGGATAGAGGATAGGATATGATAGAGGATAGGATAGGATAGAGAATAGGATGGGATAGAGGATAGGATAGGATAGAGGATAGGATATGATAGAGGATAGGATAGGATAGAGGATAGGATAGGATACAGGATAGGATGGGATAGAGGATAGAATAGGATAGAGGATAGGATAGGATAGAGGATAGGATATGATACAGGATAGGATAGGATAGAGGATAGGATAGGATAGAGGATAGGATAGGATACAGGATAGGATAGGATAGAGGATAGGATATGATAGAGGATAGGATAGGATAGAGGATAGGATAGGATAGAGGATAGGATAGGATAGAGGATAGGATAGGATAGAGGATAGGATAGGATAGAGGATAGGATATGATAGAGGATGGGATAGGATAGAGGATAGGATAGGATTGAGGATAGGATAGGATAGAGGATAGGATAGGATAGAGGATAATATATGATAGAGGATAGGATAGGGTAGAGGATAGGATAGGATAGAGGATAGGATAGGATAGAGGATAGGATAGGATAGAGGATAGGATAGGATAGAGGATAGGATAGGATAGAGAATAAGATATAGGATTGGATAGGATAGCGGATAGGATAGGATAGAGGATAGGATAGGATAGAGGATAGGATACGATAGAGGATATTATAGGATAGAGGATAGGATACGATAGAGGATAAGGATAGGATAGAGGATAGGATAGGATAGAGGATAGGATATGATAGAGGATGGGATAGGATAGAGGATAGGATAGGACTGAGGATAGGATAGGATAGAGGATAGGTTAGGATAGAGGATATGATACGATAGAGGATAGGATAGGATAGAGGATAGGATAGGATAGAGGATAGGATAGGATAGAGAATAGGATAGGATAGAGGATAGGATAGGATAGAGGATAGGATAGGATAGAGGATAGGATAGGATAGAGGATAGGATACGATAGAGGATAGGATAGGATAGAGGATACGATATAGGATTTAATAGGATATAGGATAGGATACGATAAAGGATAGGATAGGATAGAGGATAGGATAGGAGAGAGAATAGGATATAGGATTGGTTAGGATAACGGATAGGATAGGATAGAGGATAGGATACGATAGAGGATAGGATAGGATAGAGAATAGGATATAGTCTTGGATAGGATAGAGGATAGAATAGGATAGAGGATAGGATAGGATAGAGGATAGGATAGGATAGAGGATAGGATAGGATAGAGGATAGGATAGGATAGAGGATAGGATGGGATAGAGGATAGGATACGATAGAGGATAAGGATAGGATAGAGGATAGGATAGGATAGAGGATAGGATAGGATAGAGGATAGGATAGGATAGAGGGTAGGATATGATAGAGGATAGGATATAGGATTGGGTAGGATAGAGGATAGGATAGGATAGAGGATAGGATAGGATAGAGGATAGGATATTATAGAGGATAGGATAGGATAGAGGATAGGATAGGATAGAGGATAGGATAGGATAGAGGATAGGATAGGATAGAGGATACGATATAGGATTGGATAGGATAGAGGATAGGATACGATAGAGGATAGGATAGGATAGAGAATAGGATATAGGATTGGATAGGATAGAGGATAGGATAGGATAGAGGATAGGATAGGATAGAGAATAGGATATAGGATTGGATAGGATAGCTGATAGGATAGGATAGGATAGAGGATAGGATAGGATAGAGGATAGGATAGGATAGAGGATAGGATAGGATAGAGGATAGGATAGGATAGAGGATAGAATAGGATAGAGGATAGGATAGGATAGAGGATAGGATAGGATAGAGGATAGGATATGACACAGGATAGGATAGGATAGAGGATAGGATAGGATAGAGGATAGGATAGGATACAGGATAGGATAGGATAGAGGATAGGATATGATAGAGGATAGGATAGGATAGAGGATAGGATAGGATAGAGGATAGGATAGGATAGAGGATAGGATAGGATAGAGGATAGGATAGGATAGAGGATAGGATATGATAGAGGATGGGATAGGATAGAGGATAGGATAGGATTGAGGATAGGATAGGATAGAGGATAGGATAGGATAGAGGATAATATATGATAGAGGATAGGATAGGATAGAGGATAGGATAGGATAGAGGATAGGATAGGATAGAGGATAGGATAGGATAGAGAATAGGATATAGGATTGGATAGGATAGCGGATAGGATAGGATAGAGGATAGGATAGGATAGAGGATAGGATACGATAGAGGATATTATAGGATAGAGGATAGGATACGATAGAGGATAAGGATAGGATAGAGGATAGGATAGGATAGAGGATAGGATATGATAGAGGATGGGATAGGATAGAGGATAGGATAGGACTGAGGATAGGATAGGATAGAGGATAGGTTAGGATAGAGGATATGATACGATAGAGGATAGGATAGGATAGAGGATAGGATAGGATAGAGGATAGGATAGGATAGAGAATAGGATAGGATAGAGGATAGGATAGGATAGAGGATAGGATAGGATAGAGGATAGGATAGGATAGAGGATAGGATACGATAGAGGATAGGATAGGATAGAGGATACGATATAGGATTTAATAGGATATAGGATAGGATACGATAAAGGATAGGATAGGATAGAGGATAGGATAGGAGAGAGAATAGGATATAGGATTGGTTAGGATAACGGATAGGATAGGATAGAGGATAGGATACGATAGAGGATAGGATAGGATAGAGAATAGGATATAGTCTTGGATAGGATAGAGGATAGAATAGGATAGAGGATAGGATAGGATAGAGGATAGGATAGGATAGAGGATAGGATAGGATAGAGGATAGGATAGGATAGAGGATAGGATGGGATAGAGGATAGGATACGATAGAGGATAAGGATAGGATAGAGGATAGGATAGGATAGAGGATAGGATAGGATAGAGGATAGGATAGGATAGAGGGTAGGATATGATAGAGGATAGGATATAGGATTGGGTAGGATAGAGGATAGGATAGGATAGAGGATAGGATAGGATAGAGGATAGGATATTATAGAGGATAGGATAGGATAGAGGATAGGATAGGATAGAGGATAGGATAGGATAGAGGATAGGATAGGATAGAGGATACGATATAGGATTGGATAGGATAGAGGATAGGATACGATAGAGGATAGGATAGGATAGAGAATAGGATATAGGATTGGATAGGATAGAGGATAGGATAGGATAGAGGATAGGATAGGATAGAGAATAGGATATAGGATTGGATAGGATAGCTGATAGGATAGGATAGGATAGAGGATAGGATAGGATAGAGGATAGGATAGGATAGAGGATAGGATAGGATAGAGGATAGAATAGGATAGAGGATAGGATAGGATAGAGGATAGGATAGGATAGAGGATAGGATATGACACAGGATAGGATAGGATAGAGGATAGGATAGGATAGAGGATAGGATAGGATACAGGATAGGATAGGATAGAGGATAGGATATGATAGAGGATAGGATAGGATAGAGGATAGGATAGGATAGAGGATAGGATAGGATAGAGGATAGGATAGGATAGAGGATAGGATAGGATAGAGGATAGGATATGATAGAGGATGGGATAGGATAGAGGATAGGATAGGATTGAGGATAGGATAGGATAGAGGATAGGATAGGATAGAGGATAATATATGATAGAGGATGGGATAGGATAGAGGATAGGATAGGACTGAGGATAGGATAGGATAGAGGATAGGTTAGGATAGAGGATATGATACGATAGAGGATAGGATAGGATAGAGGATAGGATAGGATAGAGGATAGGATAGGATAGAGAATAGGATAGGATAGAGGATAGGATAGGATAGAGGATAGGATAGGATAGAGGATAGGATAGGATAGAGGATAGGATACGATAGAGGATAGGATAGGATAGAGGATACGATATAGGATTTAATAGGATATAGGATAGGATACGATAAAGGATAGGATAGGATAGAGGATAGGATAGGAGAGAGAATAGGATATAGGATTGGTTAGGATAACGGATAGGATAGGATAGAGGATAGGATACGATAGAGGATAGGATAGGATAGAGAATAGGATATAGTATTGGATAGGATAGAGGAGAGAATAGGATAGAGGATAGGATAGGATAGAGGATAGGATAGGATAGAGGATAGGATAGGATAGAGGATAGGATAGGATAGAGGATAGGATAGGATAGAGGATAGGATACGATAGAGGATAAGGATAGGATAGAGGATAGGATAGGATAGAGGATAGGATAGGATAGAGGATAGGATAGGATAGAGGGTAGGATATGATAGAGGATAGGATATAGGATTGGGTAGGATAGAGGATAGGATAGGATAGAGGATAGGATAGGATAGAGGATAGGATATTATAGAGGATAGGATAGGATAGAGGATAGGATAGGATAGAGGATAGGATAGGATAGAGGATAGGATAGGATAGAGGATAGGATAGGATAGAGGATACGATATAGGATTGGATAGGATAGAGGATAGGATACGATAGAGGATAGGATAGGATAGAGAATAGGATATAGGATTGGATAGGATAGAGGATAGGATAGGATAGAGGATAGGATATTATAGAGGATAGGATAGGATAGAGGATAGGATACGATAGAGGATAGGATAGGATAGAGGATACGATATAGGATTTAATAGGATAGAGGATAGGATACGATAAAGGATAGGATAGGATAGAGGATAGGATAGGATAGAGAATAGGATATAGGATTGGATAGGATAGCTGATAGGATAGGATAGGTGATAGGATAGGATAGAGGATAGGATATGATAGAGGATAGGATATAGGATTGGATAGGATAGAGGATAGGATAGGATAGAGGATAGGATAGGATAGAGGATAGGATAGGATAGAGGTTAGGATATGATAGAGGATAGGATAGGATAGTGGATAGGATAGGATAGAGGATAGGATAGGATATGATAGTGGATAGGATAGGATAGAGGATAGGATAGGATACAGGATAGGATAGGATAGAGGATACGATATAGGATTGGATAGGATAGAGGATAGGATATGATAGAGGATAGGATAGGATAGAGGATAGGATAGGATAGAGAATAGGATATAGGATTGGATAGGATAACGGATAGGATAGAATAGAGGATTGGATAGGATAGAGGATAGGATAGGATAGAGGATACGATATAGGATTTAATAGGATAGAGGATAGGATACGATAGAGGATAGGATAGGATAGAGGATAGGATAGGATAGAGGATAGGATAGGATAGAGGATAGGATAGGATAGAGGATAGGATAGGATAGAGAATAGGATAGGATAGAGGATAGGATAGGATAGAGGATAGGATAGGATAGAGGATAGGATAGAGGATAGGATAGGATAGAGGATAGGATAGGATAGAGGATAATATAGGATAGACGATAGGATAGGATAGAAGATAGGATAGGATAGAGGATAGGATAGGATAGAGAATAGGATACGATAGAGGATAGGATAGGATAGAGAATAGGATATAGGATTGGATAGGATAGAGGATAGAATAGGATAGAGGATAGGATAGGATAGAGGATAGGACAGGATAGAGGATAGGATAGGATAGAGGATAGGATACGATAGAGGATAAGGATAGGATAGAGGATAGAATAGGATAGAGGATAGGATAGGATAGAGGATAGGACAGGATAGAGGATAGGATAGGATAGAGGATAGGATACGATAGAGGATAGGATAGGATAGAGGATAGGATAGGATAGAGGATAGGATAGGATAGAGGATAGGATAGGATAGAGGATAGGATAGGATAGAGGATAGGATAGGATAGGATAGGATAGAGGATAGGATAGGATAGAGGATAGGATAGGATAGAGGATAGGATACGATAGAGGATAGGATAGGATAGAGAATAGGATATAGGATTGGATAGGATAGCTGATAGGATAGGATAGAGGATAGGATAGGATAGAGGATAGGATATGATAGAGGATAGGATATAGGATTGGATAGGATAGAGGATAGGATATGATAGAGGATAGGATATGATAGAGGATAGGATATAGGATTGGATAGGATAGAGGATAGGATAGGATAGAGGATAGGATAGGATAGAGGATAGGATAGGATAGAGGTTAGGATATGATAGAGGATAGGATAGGATAGTGGATAGGATAGGATAGAGGATAGGATAGGATATGATAGTGGATAGGATAGGATAGAGGATAGAATAGGATACAGGATAGGATAGGATAGAGGATACGATATAGGATTGGATAGGATAGAGGATAGGATATGATAGAGGATAGATTAGGATAGAGAATAGGATGGGATAGAGGATAGGATAGGATAGAGGATAGGATATGATAGAGGATAGGATAGGATAGAGGATAGGATAGGATACAGGATAGGATAGGATAGAGGATAGGATAGGATAGAGGATAGGATAGGATAGAGGATAGAATAGGATAGAGGATAGGATAGGATAGAGGATAGGATATGATACAGGATAGGATGGGATAGAGGATAGGATAGGATAGAGGATAGGATAGGATACAGGATAGGATAGGATAGAGGATAGGATAGAGGATAGGATATGATAGAGGATAGGATAGGATAGAGGATAGGATAGGATAGAGGATAGGATAGGATAGAGGATAGGATAGGATAGAGGATAGGATAGGATAGAGGATAGGATATGATAGAGGATGGGATAGGATAGAGGATAGGATAGGATTGAGGATAGGATAGGATAGAGGATAGGATAGGATAGAGGATAATATATGATAGAGGATAGGATAGGATAGAGGATAGGATAGGATAGAGGATAGGATAGGATAGAGGATAGGATAGGATAGAGGATAGGATAGGATAGAGGATAGGATAGGATAGAGAATAGGATATAGGATTGGATAGGATAGCGGATAGGATAGGATAGAGGATAGGATAGGATAGAGGATAGGATACGATAGAGGATATTATAGGATAGAGGATAGGATACGATAGAGGATAAGGATAGGATAGAGGATAGGATAGGATAGAGGATAGGATATGATAGAGGATGGGATAGGATAGAGGATAGGATAGGACTGAGGATAGGATAGGATAGAGGATAGGTTAGGATAGAGGATAGGATAGGATAGAGGATAGGATAGGATAGAGGATAGGATAGGATAGAGGATAGGATAGGATAGAGGATAGGATACGATAGAGGATAAGGATAGGATAGAGGATAGGATAGGATAGAGGATAGGATAGGATAGAGGATAGGATAGGATAGAGGGTAGGATATGATAGAGGATAGGATATAGGATTGGGTAGGATAGAGGATAGGATAGGATAGAGGATAGGATAGGATAGAGGATAGGATATTATAGAGGATAGGATAGGATAGAGGATAGGATAGGATAGAGGATAGGATAGGATAGAGGATAGGATAGGATAGAGGATAGGATAGGATAGAGGATAGGATAGGATAGAGAATAGGATATAGGATTGGATAGGATAGCTGATAGGATAGGATAGGTGATAGGATAGGATAGAGGATAGGATAGGATAGAGGATAGGATAGGATAGAGGATAGGATAGGATAGAGGATAGGATAGGATAGAGGATAGGATACGATAGAGGATAAGGATAGGATAGAGGATAGGATAGGATAGAGGATAGGATAGGATAGAGGATAGGATAGGATAGAGGATAGGATAGGGTAGAGGATAGGATACGATAGAGGATAAGGATAGGATAGAGGATAGGATAGGATAGAGGATAGGATAGGATAGAGGATAGGATAGGATAGAGGGTAGGATATGATAGAGGATAGGATATAGGATTGGGTAGGATAGAGGATAGGATAGGATAGAGGATAGGATAGGATAGAGGATAGGATATTATAGAGGATAGGATAGGATAGAGGATAGGATAGGATAGAGGATAGGATAGGATAGAGGATAGGATAGGATAGAGGATAGGATAGGATAGAGGATAGGATAGGATAGAGAATAGGATATAGGATTGGATAGGATAGCTGATAGGATAGGATAGGTGATAGGATAGGATAGAGGATAGGATATGATAGAGGATAGGATAGAGGATAGGATAGGATAGAGGATAGGATAGGATAGAGGATAGGATAGGATAGAGGATAGGATAGGATAGAGAATAGGATAGGATAGAGGATAGGATAGGATAGAGAATAGGATATAGGATTGGATAGGATAGCGGATAGGATAGGATAGAGGATAGGATAGGGTAGAGGATAGGATACGATAGAGGATATTATAGGATAGAGGATAGGATACGATAGAGGATAAGGATAGGATAGAGGATAGGATAGGATAGAGGATAGGATATGATAGAGGATGGGATAGGATAGAGGATAGGATAGGACTGAGGATAGGATAGGATAGAGGATAGGTTAGGATAGAGGATATGATACGATAGAGGATAGGATAGGATAGAGGATAGGATAGGATAGAGAATAGGATAGGATAGAGGATAGGATTGGATAGAGGATAGGATAGGATAGAGGATAGGATAGGATAGAGGATAGGATACGATAGAGGATAGGATAGGATAGAGGATACGATATAGGATTTAATAGGATATAGGATAGGATACGATAAAGGATAGGATAGGATAGAGGATAGGATAGGAGAGAGAATAGGATAGGATAGAGGATAGGATACGATAGAGGATAAGGATAGGATAGAGGATAGGATAGGATAGAGGATAGGATACGATAGAGGATAAGGATAGGATAGAGGATAGGATAGGATAGAGGATAGGATAGGATAGAGGATAGGAGAGGATAGAGGATAGGATAGGGTAGAGGATAGGATACGATAGAGGATAAGGATAGGATAGAGGATAGGATAGGATAGAGGATAGGATAGGATAGAGGATAGGATAGGATAGAGGATAGGATAGGATAGAGGGTAGGATATGATAGAGGATAGGATATAGGATTGGGTAGGATAGAGGATAGGATAGGATAGAGGATAGGATAGGATAGAGGATAGGATATTATAGAGGATAGGATAGGATAGAGGATAGGATAGGATAGAGGATAGGATAGGATAGAGGATAGGATAGGATAGAGGATAGGATAGGATAGAGGATACGATATAGGATTGGATAGGATAGAGGATAGGATACGATAGAGGATAGGATAGGATAGAGAATAGGATATAGGATTGGATAGGATAGAGGATAGGATAGGATAGAGGATAGGATATTATAGAGGATAGGATAGGATAGAGGATGGGATACGATAGAGGATAGGATAGGATAGAGGATACGATATAGGATTTAATAGGATAGAGGATAGGATACGATAAAGGATAGGATAGGATAGAGGATAGGATAGGATAGAGAATAGGATATAGGATTGGATAGGATAGCTGATAGGATAGGATAGGTGATAGGATAGGATAGAGGATAGGATATGATAGAGGATAGGATAGAGGATAGGATAGGATAGAGGATAGGATAGGATAGAGGATAGGATAGGATAGAGGATAGGATAGGATAGAGAATAGGATAGGATAGAGGATAGGATAGGATAGAGGATAGGATAGGATAGAGGATAGGATAGAGGATAGGATAGGATAGAGGATAGGATAGGATTGAGGATAGGATAGGATAGAGGATAGGATAGGATAGAGGATAATATATGATAGAGGATAGGATAGGATAGAGGATAGGATAGGATAGAGGATAGGATAGGATAGAGGATAGGATAGGATAGAGAATAGGATATAGGATTGGATAGGATAGCGGATAGGATAGGATAGAGGATAGGATAGGATAGAGGATAGGATACGATAGAGGATATTATAGGATAGAGGATAGGATACGATAGAGGATAAGGATAGGATAGAGGATAGGATAGGATAGAGGATAGGATATGATAGAGGATGGGATAGGATAGAGGATAGGATAGGACTGAGGATAGGATAGGATAGAGGATAGGTTAGGATAGAGGATATGATACGATAGAGGATAGGATAGGATAGAGGATAGGATAGGATAGAGGATAGGATAGGATAGAGAATAGGATAGGATAGAGGATAGGATAGGATAGAGGATAGGATAGGATAGAGGATAGGATAGGATAGAGGATAGGATACGATAGAGGATAGGATAGGATAGAGGATACGATATAGGATTTAATAGGATATAGGATAGGATACGATAAAGGATAGGATAGGATAGAGGATAGGATAGGAGAGAGAATAGGATATAGGATTGGTTAGGATAACGGATAGGATAGGATAGAGGATAGGATAGGATAGAGGATAGGATAGGATAGAGGATAGGATAGGATAGAGAATAGGATATAGGATTGGATAGGATAGCGGATAGGATAGGATAGAGGATAGGATAGGATAGAGGATAGGATACGATAGAGGATATTATAGGATAGAGGATAGGATACGATAGAGGATAAGGATAGGATAGAGGATAGGATAGGATAGAGGATAGGATATGATAGAGGATGGGATAGGATAGAGGATAGGATAGGACTGAGGATAGGATAGGATAGAGGATAGGTTAGGATAGAGGATATGATACGATAGAGGATAGGATAGGATAGAGGATAGGATAGGATAGAGGATAGGATAGGATAGAGAATAGGATAGGATAGAGGATAGGATAGGATAGAGGATAGGATAGGATAGAGGATAGGATAGGATAGAGGATAGGATACGATAGAGGATAGGATAGGATAGAGGATACGATATAGGATTTAATAGGATATAGGATAGGATACGATAAAGGATAGGATAGGATAGAGGATAGGATAGGAGAGAGAATAGGATATAGGATTGGTTAGGATAACGGATAGGATAGGATAGAGGATAGGATACGATAGAGGATAGGATAGGATAGAGAATAGGATATAGTATTGGATAGGATAGAGGAGAGAATAGGATAGAGGATAGGATAGGATAGAGGATAGGATAGGATAGAGGATAGGATAGGATAGAGGATAGGATAGGATAGAGGATAGGATAGGATAGAGGATAGGATACGATAGAGGATAAGGATAGGATAGAGGATAGGATAGGATAGAGGATAGGATAGGATAGAGGATAGGATAGGATAGAGGGTAGGATATGATAGAGGATAGGATATAGGATTGGGTAGGATAGAGGATAGGATAGGATAGAGGATAGGATAGGATAGAGGATAGGATATTATAGAGGATAGGATAGGATAGAGGATAGGATAGGATAGAGGATAGGATAGGATAGAGGATAGGATAGGATAGAGGATACGATATAGGATTGGATAGGATAGAGGATAGGATACGATAGAGGATAGGATAGGATAGAGAATAGGATATAGGATTGGATAGGATAGAGGATAGGATAGGATAGAGGATAGGATATTATAGAGGATAGGATAGGATAGAGGATAGGATACGATAGAGGATAGGATAGGATAGAGGATACGATATAGGATTTAATAGGATAGAGGATAGGATACGATAAAGGATAGGATAGGATAGAGGATAGGATAGGATAGAGAATAGGATATAGGATTGGATAGGATAGCTGATAGGATAGGTTAGGTGATAGGATAGGATAGAGGATAGGATATGATAGAGGATAGGATATAGGATTGGATAGGATAGAGGATAGGATAGGATAGAGGATAGGATAGGATAGAGGATAGGATAGGATAGAGGTTAGGATATGATAGAGGATAGGATAGGATAGTGGATAGGATAGGATAGAGGATAGGATAGGATATGATAGTGGATAGGATAGGATAGAGGATAGGATAGGATACAGGATAGGATAGGATAGAGGATACGATATAGGATTGGATAGGATAGAGGATAGGATATGATAGAGGATAGGATAGGATAGAGGATAGGATAGGATAGAGAATAGGATATAGGATTGGATAGGATAACGGATAGGATAGAATAGAGGATTGGATAGGATAGAGGATAGGATAGGATAGAGGATACGATATAGGATTTAATAGGATAGAGGATAGGATACGATAGAGGATAGGATAGGATAGAGGATAGGATAGGATAGAGGATAGGATAGGATAGAGGATAGGATAGGATAGAGGATAGGATAGGATAGAGAATAGGATAGGATAGAGGATAGGATAGGATAGAGGATAGGATAGGATAGAGGATAGGATAGAGGATAGGATAGGATAGAGGATAGGATAGGATAGAGGATAATATAGGATAGAGGATAGGATAGGATAGAAGATAGGATAGGATAGAGGATAGGATAGGATAGAGAATAGGATACGATAGAGGATAGGATAGGATAGAGAATAGGATATAGGATTGGATAGGATAGAGGATAGAATAGTATAGAGGATAGGATAGGATAGAGGATAGGACAGGATAGAGGATAGGATAGGATAGAGGATAGGATACGATAGAGGATAAGGATAGGATAGAGGATAGAATAGGATAGAGGATAGGATAGGATAGAGGATAGGACAGGATAGAGGATAGGATAGGATAGAGGATAGGATACGATAGAGGATAGGATAGGATAGAGGATAGGATAGGATAGAGGATAGGATAGGATAGAGGATAGGATAGGATAGAGGATAGGATAGGATAGAGGATAGGATAGGATAGGATAGGATAGAGGATAGGATAGGATAGAGGATAGGATAGGATAGAGGATAGGATACGATAGAGGATAGGATAGGATAGAGAATAGGATATAGGATTGGATAGGATAGCTGATAGGATAGGATAGAGGATAGGATAGGATAGAGGATAGGATATGATAGAGGATAGGATATAGGATTGGATAGGATAGAGGATAGGATATGATAGAGGATAGGATATGATAGAGGATAGGATATAGGATTGGATAGGATAGAGGATAGGATAGGATAGAGGATAGGATAGGATAGAGGATAGGATAGGATAGAGGTTAGGATATGATAGAGGATAGGATAGGATAGTGGATAGGATAGGATAGAGGATAGGATAGGATATGATAGTGGATAGGATAGGATAGAGGATAGAATAGGATACAGGATAGGATAGGATAGAGGATACGATATAGGATTGGATAGGATAGAGGATAGGATATGATAGAGGATAGGATAGGATAGAGAATAGGATGGGATAGAGGATAGGATAGGATAGAGGATAGGATATGATAGAGGATAGGATAGGATAGAGGATAGGATAGGATACAGGATAGGATAGGATAGAGGATAGGATAGGATAGAGGATAGGATAGGATAGAGGATAGAATAGGATAGAGGATAGGATAGGATAGAGGATAGGATATGATACAGGATAGGATGGGATAGAGGATAGGATAGGATAGAGGATAGGATAGGATACAGGATAGGATAGGATAGAGGATAGGATAGAGGATAGGATATGATAGAGGATAGGATAGGATAGAGGATAGGATAGGATAGAGGATAGGATAGGATAGAGGATAGGATAGGATAGAGGATAGGATAGGATAGAGGATAGGATATGATAGAGGATGGGATAGGATAGAGGATAGGATAGGATTGAGGATAGGATAGGATAGAGGATAGGATAGGATAGAGGATAATATATGATAGAGGATAGGATAGGATAGAGGATAGGATAGGATAGAGGATAGGATAGGATAGAGGATAGGATAGGATAGAGGATAGGATAGGATAGAGGATAGGATAGGATAGAGGATAGGATAGGATAGAGGATAGGATAGGATAGAGAATAGGATATAGGATTGGATAGGATAGCGGATAGGATAGGATAGAGGATAGGATAGGATAGAGGATAGGATACGATAGAGGATATTATAGGATAGAGGATAGGATACGATAGAGGATAAGGATAGGATAGAGGATAGGATAGGATAGAGGATAGGATATGATAGAGGATGGGATAGGATAGAGGATAGGATAGGACTGAGGATAGGATAGGATAGAGGATAGGTTAGGATAGAGGATAGGATAGGATAGAGGATAGGATAGGATAGAGGATAGGATAGGATAGAGGATAGGATAGGATAGAGGATAGGATACGATAGAGGATAAGGATAGGATAGAGGATAGGATAGGATAGAGGATAGGATAGGATAGAGGATAGGATAGGATAGAGGGTAGGATATGATAGAGGATAGGATATAGGATTGGGTAGGATAGAGGATAGGATAGGATAGAGGATAGGATAGTATAGAGGATAGGATATTATAGAGGATAGGATAGGATAGAGGATAGGATAGGATAGAGGATAGGATAGGATAGAGGATAGGATAGGATAGAGGATAGGATAGGATAGAGGATAGGATAGGATAGAGGATAGGATAGGATAGAGGGTAGGATATGATAGAGGATAGGATATAGGATTGGGTAGGATAGAGGATAGGATAGGATAGAGGATAGGATAGTATAGAGGATAGGATATTATACAGGATAGGATAGGATAGAGGATAGGATAGAGGATAGGATATGATAGAGGATAGGATAGGATAGAGGATAGGATAGGATAGAGGATAGGATAGGATAGAGGATAGGATAGGATAGAGGATAGGATAGGATAGAGGATAGGATATGATAGAGGATGGGATAGGATAGAGGATAGGATAAGATTGAGGATAGGATAGGATAGAGGATAGGATAGGATAGAGGATAATATATGATAGAGGATAGGATAGGATAGAGGATAGGATAGGATAGAGGATAGGATAGGATAGAGGATAGGATAGGATAGAGGATAGGATAGGATAGAGGATAGGATAGGATAGAGAATAGGATATAGGATTGGATAGGATAGCGGATAGGATAGGATAGAGGATAGGATAGGATAGAGGATAGGATACGATAGAGGATATTATAGGATAGAGGATAGGATACGATAGAGGATAAGGATAGGATAGAGGATAGGATAGGATAGAGGATAGGATATGATAGAGGATGGGATAGGATAGAGGATAGGATAGGACTGAGGATAGGATAGGATAGAGGATAGGTTAGGATAGAGGATAGGATAGGATAGAGGATAGGATAGGATAGAGGATAGGATAGGATAGAGGATAGGATAGGATAGAGGATAGGATACGATAGAGGATAAGGATAGGATAGAGGATAGGATAGGATAGAGGATAGGATAGGATAGAGGATAGGATAGGATAGAGGGTAGGATATGATAGAGGATAGGATATAGGATTGGGTAGGATAGAGGATAGGATAGGATAGAGGATAGGATAGTATAGAGGATAGGATATTATAGAGGATAGGATAGGATAGAGGATAGGATAGGATAGAGGATAGGATAGGATAGAGGATAGGATAGGATAGAGGATAGGATAGGATAGAGGATAGGATAGGATAGAGGATAGGATAGGATAGAGAATAGGATATAGGATTGGATAGGATAGCTGATAGGATAGGATAGGTGATAGGATAGGATAGAGGATAGGATAGGATAGAGGATAGGATAGGATAGAGGATAGGATAGGATAGAGGATAGGATAGGATAGAGGATAGGATACGATAGAGGATAAGGATAGGATAGAGGATAGGATAGGATAGAGGATAGGATAGGATAGAGGATAGGATAGGATAGAGGATAGGATAGGGTAGAGGATAGGATACGATAGAGGATAAGGATAGGATAGAGGATAGGATAGGATAGAGGATAGGATAGGATAGAGGATAGGATAGGATAGAGGGTAGGATATGATAGAGGATAGGATATAGGATTGGGTAGGATAGAGGATAGGATAGGATAGAGGATAGGATAGGATAGAGGATAGGATATTATAGAGGATAGGATAGGATAGAGGATAGGATAGGATAGAGGATAGGATAGGATAGAGGATAGGATAGGATAGAGGATAGGATAGGATAGAGGATAGGATAGGATAGAGAATAGGATATAGGATTGGATAGGATAGCTGATAGGATAGGATAGGTGATAGGATAGGATAGAGGATAGGATAGGATAGAGGATAGGATAGGATAGAGGATAGGATATGATAGAGGATGGGATAGGATAGAGGATAGGATAAGATTGAGGATAGGATAGGATAGAGGATAGGATAGGATAGAGGATAATATATGATAGAGGATAGGATAGGATAGAGGATAGGATAGGATAGAGGATAGGATAGGATAGAGGATAGGATAGGATAGAGGATAGGATAGGATAGAGGATAGGATAGGATAGAGAATAGGATATAGGATTGGATAGGATAGCGGATAGGATAGGATAGAGGATAGGATAGGATAGAGGATAGGATACGATAGAGGATATTATAGGATAGAGGATAGGATACGATAGAGGATAGGATAGGATAGAGGATAGGATAGGATAGAGGATAGGATATGATAGAGGATGGGATAGGATAGAGGATAGGATAGGACTGAGGATAGGATAGGATAGAGGATAGGTTAGGATAGAGGATAGGATAGGATAGAGGATAGGATAGGATAGAGGATAGGATAGGATAGAGGATAGGATAGGATAGAGGATAGGATACGATAGAGGATAAGGATAGGATAGAGGATAGGATAGGATAGAGGATAGGATAGGATAGAGGATAGGATAGGATAGAGGGTAGGATATGATAGAGGATAGGATATAGGATTGGGTAGGATAGAGGATAGGATAGGATAGAGGATAGGATAGTATAGAGGATAGGATATTATAGAGGATAGGATAGGATAGAGGATAGGATAGGATAGAGGATAGGATAGGATAGAGGATAGGATAGGATAGAGGATAGGATAGGATAGAGGATAGGATAGGATAGAGGATAGGATAGGATAGAGAATAGGATATAGGATTGGATAGGATAGCTGATAGGATAGGATAGGTGATAGGATAGGATAGAGGATAGGATAGGATAGAGGATAGGATAGGATAGAGGATAGGATAGGATAGAGGATAGGATAGGATAGAGGATAGGATACGATAGAGGATAAGGATAGGATAGAGGATAGGATAGGATAGAGGATAGGATAGGATAGAGGATAGGATAGGATAGAGGATAGGATAGGGTAGAGGATAGGATACGATAGAGGATAAGGATAGGATAGAGGATAGGATAGGATAGAGGATAGGATAGGATAGAGGATAGGATAGGATAGAGGGTAGGATATGATAGAGGATAGGATATAGGATTGGTAGGATAGAGGATAGGATAGGATAGAGGATAGGATAGGATAGAGGATAGGATATTATAGAGGATAGGATAGGATAGAGGATAGGAAGGATAGAGGATAGGATAGGATAGAGGATAGGATAGGATAGAGGATAGGATAGGATAGAGGATAGGATAGGATAGAGAATAGGATATAGGATTGGATAGGATAGCTGATAGGATAGGATAGGTGATAGGATAGGATAGAGGATAGGATATGATAGAGGATAGGATAGAGGATAGGATAGGATAGAGGATAGGATAGGATAGA
>NW_027489197.1:0-74136 GCF_050948215.1 Halictus rubicundus | reverse complement strand
CTGTCATTGCTAATATAAATTTAACAAAATATAGTATTGGAAAATAAAAACGTGGGTCCAACCACGAAAAATCGGACACTTTCTGAAGTACTGTTTCGGATATTGTTCAAATTTGAATATATTGTAGTCTTTAGTGACCTATCAACCTTTCTCGGTCCATCCCATTGTGTGCGGCCGGCCGAGGCTGTATATTGCGGTGCAGTGTTCACTTCAAATAATTTTAATTTCGTCAATTACAAAACATTTTTTCAAATGACAACATTTTTAGTAGATACTCTTATGTGTTCTCTATAAGCTTCTAAAAACTCAATTTTTTCTCGTCTGTGAAGTCAACAATTTTTAAAATATCGAAAAATCTTATGAGATTCGTTCATTCATTTACTGAAGACTACAACATATTCAAATTTGAACGACAATCACGAAAAAATATTAAAAAATTAAATGTAATATATACCTGTAGATATTTCGTTTTTTATTTTTGATTGTAAATCTTCATACATTTTGGGTATGATCCTCCGTGAAAACGTGGTCCGTGAAGGAATTTCATACCTCGGTTCTACGATATTAATAAAAGACCGAAATCCAATGTCGTCCACTATGGAGTACGGTTGCAAATCCAATGCAATAATTTGTGCAATTCCTTCTGTAAGTTGCTTCGATCTACTTGAATTTTTGTCGAAGTATGCAATATTTTTATCTTTAACAGATTCAGTTTCGATTTGCGTGGTCGTGGGCAAATGAATTACACTACCATGCACAGCTTTCAAATGGCGCAGTAGTGAGCTGGTATTGCCGTATTTTAATTTAAATTTCTTATCACAAATATTACATTGTGCTTCTCCACGACCAATTTTTAAAAAATGCTGCCAGACATCACTTTTGGATCGACTAGATCGATATGTCTCCACGGCTTCACTATCATTCATGTCACTACATCCTGCGACCACGACTTCCATATCTTCGCTTGCACGGCTTTCACACATCACTACGATATTCTGAAGTAATACTGATTGCTCGAACTTTGATTTCCAACTGATCTTCCAACGAAGTCACAAGAAAAACGAAACCTCGCGGGGGTGAACATTTCCTCCACCAAAATGTAGAATGGTGAGGTTTTAGCCAATAATTACATTTTAGGGCGGTTTCTAAAATGACGCAACGCCCACAAACGAAATACGTAAAATCTGGGGATGACACTGACTCCCTTGTATTTTTTTTTTTTTTTTTTTTTGAGGGATCTATAAATTATCGGGCCTCTAGCGCTATGTGTGGGCCTATGCTACGTCAAATCAAGTGCCATTGAGATTGAGAGCGCTACAGCCAGGCTAACATTCCCAAACAAGTCAGCTGATACATTCTGGGAATACTAAACATGTAAACCAATAAATTCGTCAAAGAGCCATTAGAAAGATTCTTAAAAATGTCATCGTCTACAGTGGACCGCAGTGTAAACCTAAACTCCTAAACTGAAATTTGTGCTGGCCATACAATATGCATGCATCGACATCATATGCAATGTTCAAAAAGGCTAATCTATCTACACTACAGATATTTGCAGCAAAGTTTGCAACGCATTAAAGGTTATTTAAAATATTTATTTGAATATTAAAATGGAACAATTTAAAAAAAGCGTTACATCGAATACAATACTCGACTTATAGGAATATTTTAACACTAGAAAAAAAATATACAATACATGAAAAGTCTAGTTTACAAATTTCTGCACTACATATAACGGATCAAATTCAAGAAATCAAGAAAATATTAATAGCAACAATAATATCAGCGGTAAGATTCTAAAAGTATAATTTTTTATTTTTAATTCCATAAATTCCAAAATTCACCTTTATAAATTCACCTTTATTCACCTTTTAATTTTTGTATTAGGTAAGAAAAAATTTAAAATAATAGATTTCTTCAACAAAACATTAAATAACAGAGAGGAAGGCGCAGAAACATTCGTGAACAAGAAAAGTAGCGAAATTAACGTTTATTTTAATGAAAACGTTGTCTTGAGAGACACTAACATTGTAGAGTGGTGGGGCCGTCATTGTACAAGATCTCCAATTTTATCATTAGCAGCCCAACGTTATGTAGCTGTACCCGCGACGCAAGTTACGAGTTAGCGTTTATGCTCTCCTTCAGGAAATATAGTAACTCAAACACGGTCGCGGTTAATAACAGAAAATGTTGAACAATTAAGTTTCCCACATTTTCAGTTAAATAAGATAAGTTAATTTTTAAAGTAAGTTAAATCACAATTAAAGTAAATGTATTAATATTAAAATTATAATATCTATATTTACATTTATATTCGTGTATATATTATATTAAACATATCACCCATCATTCAATATATATTATGTATCATATTATATTTGTCTACAATTCTAGACATCGTGTCAGGGTCTGTGCTACGATCGAGTGGGACACCGTAATTTTTTGGTTATTTATTGGCATGTTTGGACCTAAGAATTCGTTACGGATTTTCCAACGGGGAAAGAGACCAGCCGTACTCCACTTAATGACAATTGGAATTGACGCATCGCAGGCCAACACTCAGCGGAAAGGCGACACCAGATTCGGGGAAAGATCCTTGAACAAAGGATCTTTGTGCAGTGTCCTACGAGACTTACATAAGAATATGCCGCAGTCAGTAGGCGTTGCACAATTTCTGTCAGGTTAATGATAGTTAATTAATAAGTTATATTTATAACAAGATATGAAGTAAGTTAAATAACAGTTAATGAAAACTACTCCTTAAAAATGGTCATAATTTTCATATTTTCATACATTCTAGGTGTATGTAACTTCGTAAGGATATTTTGATGATATTATCGATACATATGCAAATTCATTCGGAGGAACAAATTCGTCAGAATGCCAGAAATATTGTCTCTTAAATTTTGCACGTGTAACTTGCATTACTTCAAAATTTAATACAAATAAAGATTATGCATATGTTTGCCAATTATACCTACGGTAATTATAAAAAAACCAAGTATATTAAAAATTACGTTAATTAAGTTATGAAAGAAGTATCATTATTACCATTATGTATTTCATAAGAACGCAGAGTTTAATCACAGGTATCGCAATAACTCGCTCGCACGAACTTGTCCGATTCTTTCCGAACCCGCCCGACGAAGTCGAGCAGGCAGCCCGAAACTCTCGGGTAGCCCGAAACTATCGGGTAGCCCGAAATGCACGGGCCGCCCGAAACGCTCGGGCCGCCCGAAACTCTCGGGTAGCCCGATGTGTCATGAAGTATCGCGCGCCCGAATCAAGCCCGCCCGACTGTCTGCGACCCGACCCGACGATTCAGGCGCCCGACAATCGGGCGGCCCGCACATCCCTATTGTCGACAAATCGCGTGTAAATATACATCACAAGCTCGAACATCCTTCGGGATAATCACGAGCAATTAAACAAAGTTTCAAAAAAATTGGTTACTTGCGAACACATTTATGAGTAACAAATAATTCTCAGAAATTCAGAGATACTAATTATTTGAAAGCAATTGGAATGAATCCTTTTACATATATCAAAAGCTAGGTAGTGGAACTCGATCGGCGAATTTAAACAAAAATTGTGAAAGTTGCAAACTGGAAAATTTTGTCTCGTGTGTTTGAAAATTTGAAATGAAAGGAAAATTTTTATATCATTTTATATTCATTCTTATTGACATTCTTTCTATAAAAAATGAGATTTAATGCCTTCAGGTATAACTCGAAGTAAAAATATTCATGTGTTCGAGAGTCACGGTGTTCTTAAAAGTACCCTAAAAACCGTACAGTTCTTAGAAATGTAATTTCAAGATAAACGGCTTTAAAGTTTTCAACGATGGTCCTATAGCTTGTGATTTAGGTATACATTCGGTCCTATAACTTCCGCAATTTCGCAAATATTTACGTGAAATTTTTATAAAAGTGTTCACGAACAACGAGGCTTTTAAAGTCGATTCTTTCAAATTACCACTATAACCCCTTAAACGTGGAATTTGTAGCTTGTTTTCACAAAGTTGTCAATGCACGTGAATCACTGGATCACCGTTCGATGCGACCATTAAATTAGAGCAGATGTCGTTTTAATATCCGGGGGTTTAAAGTCCCATTAAAAATGATTAAGCATGAAATGTTCTAATAGCAGATAATTTGAAAATGTTTATAAATTGTGGTAGTATACGTTCTTTATGTAAAGTTATTATGTTTTCAGGTCACGTTATGTACCAGAATTAAGTAAGTTTCGAACTCACACGAGAAGATATGAGATAAGGAACTACGTGAGAAACATGCAAATGGTGGAAATTCAGAGCAAATGAGGGAAGAATTTTTTACTATCTTAGTGTAGAAAATTTAGTAAGCATGCAATTAAACTCTGTATAGATTTCACGACGTTGATGGCTCGTGTAATTGTTGCGGCATTGGTTGAAATGGCCTTCTCGTTTACTTAACTGATATAATGAGCCAATTTTGTATACGCGTAACAGCTAAATTTTTATGTTTTATTTGTACAGTACTTAATCGTATCGCCTGGCGATATTTGGCTGCAGTTACTCACCTTAAATACTCACCTTAATTTCGAGGATGCGCTGCGATCATTCAAGATAACTATCGTGCTGAGTCGTCCATCACCCCTGCCGTACGATGAATTCCGGACTGTTCCACTGGATTCAGTACTCTCGACTGTAACACGGATTTGCTTCGATCAGGCTACCGAGAATAATGCTGGGTCCAAATGCGCCGGTCGAGTCCGCAATTTAATTTTACAAGTCGCATGCCGGAACTTGTCGCGAAGTCGTTTACTGAATGAGAATTGAGCAATAGTTTTTAATGGAAAAATCTCATTCGGAAATGACGAGGAACATCGTCGTATGCGTCAAGCACAACACGTCTGCATCGATTTAATGAAAACTAATTTTGGCGTGATCGATAATACGGTAGTATTTGTTGGTGTTGTTGCAATATCCACGACCATCGACGATTAAATTCAGAGTGATTGAATGTTATTGTCGATAAAATATTGACGCTCAAACAATGAAAAATTGAAATAGTTTATTATCTGGCGTTTCTAGTCTCCGTTCTCGGATTGTCCGTTGTAACGACGGGAGTTGATCGAACATAGTGTGTATTTATCTAAAAATCATAGTTTATAACGGACTACAAGTTATGCTGCGGCGGGTAGTAGCATTGCCTATAGCACCGAGTTTCTAACAGTTTAACGCAGTTTCCGTCTCATAATTGCGTCAAGTTGCATGACAATGTGAGACAGTAACTGCTCGTTACTTCAATGTTAATATCATTTTGAGAATTACCGTGTTAAAGTGTTTGGCGAGCAAGAATTTGAATTTAGGTATATTGATATAATTTATATTTAATTTTTGAATTTATAATTTGAAGTTAAGTATATTTTGCGATTAATATAATACATTTGAATTTAAGTATACTAATTAACAGTCTAGTGCAGAGCTGTCTGCCCGTACGGGCAGCGATTTTCTCGCCCTGGGCATACACAGAATGGCTGGCTTACTCGAAGCCTTGTCACAGCTACGTGGCTAGCCATGGCCACGGCCTACCCCCACTTCGCTAAGTTACTTGCCCGTAGCTGTGCCCACCAGTATTGCCAGATCAAGACTTGAGTCCCCACTCTAACTTCCCCTTCCACCGTACTATTCCCCACGCTTCCGCCGCGGTCCGGTCACGTGACGCGTTCCGCCTCTGGTACTGACAGAGAGAGGGTAACTTTTTCCCCTCAATTCATGCTCCCTTCTCTCATCCGGCGACACTGGTGCCCACGGGCATCTAGTCTAGTAACAACAGTGAAAATTGCATTTTTTAAATCGAAAACCTATTTCACCTGAACTCGAGTAGAAATTCCAAACATGTCCGCGACAACTTTCAAGCATATTGTCCCACTATGACGAAACAAAAGTGTACAAGTACCCGATTCTAATGTTCACGGTTTACGACTTATGGCACTGTTACGAGCTCGGTAGCTAACTTTGGCAGTAACGCTCGTGCCGAGTCGTGGGAAACGATCGTAAACATTTTCGATATACTTACGACGCCGTTGACAGGTGGATGTTTGTCGTATTTCCTCTCGTAATCCGCGCCAAAGTTCTGCGCCGATTAACCAGTAGGCGACGCTCATTATGATTAAAGGGATCAGCAGCAAGGTTCCATCCAAAAACAAATTGACGGCGAGCTCGGTGCCAACAGTCGGCCATTCTTCTCGACATCTGTGTCTTCCTGAAAAACAAGAGAGAAATACCGAACGCTTACGTTTTTTAATTGTTATTCGTGGACCCAGTGTCCACAGTCAAAGAAACTGAACGTGGGTTTTACGCGTCCATGATGAAAATGGCTAACCAAACTGTGAATGCATTAGTTGATATGAACACTGTTGTCGTGGATTTGTCGTGGAAAAAAGATTTGTCCCCCACCCTTCCCCTTCTACGACGTTATTCCCCTACTTTCTGGTGGCAAGCATCCCGACGCTTCCGCCACGGATCGGTCACGTAACGCGACGCGCGCACCCAATTCGCGTTGCGTCTGCGACTGCGTCGTGACTAGCCTGGTAATGACGGAGAGGGGGTAACTGTATTCTCCTCAAGTATCAATTCCCCTGACAAAAGATTACCAGGAGATTTATAGTAAACAAACAAAATTAAAAAAACACGGAAGCTGATATTGTTTGAAGATATAACGATTCATATTTATCTGAATTTTACGTAACTAAATATATTTTCATGGATATACATATTAAAACTTCCGCGATGAAACAAATTCATACCTCCACGTAAACTTTGCAGATTTGAGACAATCAGCATAGGCGTGCCCCATATAAGACTAACTATCCACACTATAGCGATCATTTTGTAAGCGTGGAACTTGGTTTGCCAGCGCCTTGATTCCAGCGTTTTGCAAATAGCGAAGTACCGTTCCAATGAAATTGCGACGAGAGTCCAGACTACTACGGACACCGACGCAACTGCAATCAAGAAATAATACAGCTGCAACGAAAATATTCACACTCCCCTTAAACAGGAACAATTGTTTTCAAAGTGGACCGAACGACTTCAGTCTGTGCGTGACGTTGGAAGAATTAGATTACTAAATCAAGTGTACAAAATTAATGAAAAATTCCTGTTGCTCAAGATTGCGAATGAAAATGAAAAGGTCACGACTTTTAACTATTTCGTCCGACCCTATAATGAAAATCTAGAACACACCTTTTGTCAGTCTAAATTACAATACATGCGCAAAGTTTCGTCGAAATTGATTAACGTAAAAATGGCAAAAAAATGAAAAAAAATTTTCAATTTCTGATTCTAAAGACAGTACCGAGAATGCTTTTAGGTATTGTGAGAGTTCAACAATTTTAACAAGTGAGATTAAGGTAAGGCATCCAATTACTGTGGGGGTGCTGATTACCTTGCTTATATTAATTATACTTATTTTCAAAGTATAATGAATATTGAAAAAGAGATATTAAACTTCTTATTTATCAATTAAAAATAAGTATAATTAATATAGGCAAAGTAATTGGCACCCCCACAGTAATTGAGTCCCGTTTTCTGTGTCATGGGATTCACAATCAAATTTCCGGAATTCTCAGTGCAAGTTAAGAACTGAAAATCGTGGCGTGTGTTCATTTTTTAAAAATGTAAATATACCGGTATTCCTTAAAGTTGCAAAATTTTTTATATCAATGCTACGCGGATTGTCTTTCTCATCTGGGAAATCATTAACGACAAGGGAGTTCTAATGAAAAATTCGCTATTGCATGCAGCCTTCTTTTTTTGTCACAGGCTGTTCGTTCAAACATTCGTTCGTGACAGCACACTTCACAGTGTATATTCTAATTTATCCTTCTCGCGTGTAGATACAGCGGAGAGATAGCAACTAAAATTTCCGTTATATTTGAACTGGCAATTGTTTTCCACTAATTCTGTTTGCAGTACGATGCCCGCGGATGTTTTTTGCGGATTTCAAACGTAAACAATCTATCTGAACATTTTGTAAACATACTTTTGTCTGTCAAAATACAGTCTGTTACAGAGAAGTGTGGACACGATCTCCTCGTAAACAATTAATCCTTTTTATAAACATTTTTATAAGTACACTTGGCTAACTCTCAGACAATAGATACTTTTCACAATATTTTTAAAGTATACTGTCGGAGATCGTTCTTGTAGATTAATTAATTTATATTAAGCTTTTGTTGTTACTCGTGTAACATTCATTTACTTAGCATACAGTAAGTAATTAAATTCCGATTTTGATACTCTGTAGGTTAACCTTCGGATTTCTGTCAGTTCTAGGCCTATGGGTCATTTCTGACCCACGCCGATATTTCGCCACAGCTTCCTTTCGATATAAGGCGATTGCTCGGGACCGGATTTCGTCGTATTGCGGATGAAGAAGGAGAAGAGGGGATAGCGATTTTCTTATTTCGAAATAAAAAGCATCGTCTTATATCGGAATAAAATTGTATATAATGACGGTCGCAGTAATTATGCGACCAATATTCTCAATTAGCGATTATTGCTATAAATCTAGGCATACTTTCAACTAACTTTCATTGAACAAGATACTCGCTGTATAATTATGAAAAAATGTGTAAGATGAAATGTAAAACATGTGCATGATGTAAATAAAATTTATACTATTATTAACTAGCCATCTTATTTGAATTGTAGTATTTCTGATAATACACCCGACACTACAAACAGATATCTCTTATCATTTATGGCTTTGATTGTTACCGGTGGTGCATCTAGGTATGAGCAGTTTATTGTTGCACGTGACCGATGCTTCATAGTGTTTTTATCTACTATTGCTGCATTCCCACGTGCTCCGCGTTATAGGCGATTCCTATCGTGAATCGTATAACCTAGTAGCTTGATTTAGTGTCTAGTAGTTAACTGTATCTCTGGTGTGGACATTATGGTTTACTGTATGCAGAGCGTTGATATTTCAGATTGCAAACGTATTTTGTGTAACGGTTAATTCCGATTCAAGAGAACTTTATGCTTTCCCTTTGCGATTCACAAGGGACGATGGTGTGCAGTAATTTACATCGTGCAAGTTTATATCAAATTTATATCATGACAAAATATTATTCGACTGTGGAGTTTTCTGTAAAATAAACATTTTCTGTGTCAATTACTGGAAACAGAAGATTCATAAAAACGTATATTAACTCCAATGTGTACAAAACAATGTAACCAGTTTTAAATTGTTCTAATATTTATTCATTTTGGTCATAATGTCTAGTCGTCTCAGTAATTGTTTTAACAGTAGTAACAATAGCAGTCGTGATTCAACAATATAACTTCGATTAATGTAATTCAATAATTTTTTCAGTGAATTATGCAGTGAAGTATTGATATAAATATTTGTAGAAATTCAGTACTGTATTTTACAGTTCCTATTTTACTCGAGTACGGTGCTTCGCTTTCCTTGCTTTATTTCCTGCTTTCACGAATTTATTCTGCGTTAAAAGGAGGTGTGGCAAGGTTTAAACAATTGGTCTCGGCAAAATGTGGGTCAAAACAAAGTAGGATACAGAACCAAATTTACAGAGTTAACTATGATGCTTCGTGTTGTATTACGTTTTGGGCTGGAGCGCTAAAGTATTTTAATCTTCGTTCGAGGATAAATCTACCTAGCGGAGGTGAACACGCCTGAGATGGGCGGATAGTACTCTTGTATAGAGCTTTTTGCAGCTTGAGAGATTCACGCTTCACTCCACCGAATTAATTCTATTACAGAGACAACGACATTAACACTAAATCTACGGGGCGCCGAAAGCAACTATTTCACTTTAGAAAAGTGCGAACGAACGAATTTACCGATTTTCACAATATACGTCTGAAGAAAGAAATTTGTTGAATAATTCCCCATAAACTGGAGACCCGATTACTGTGCCTATATTAATTATTCTTATTTTTTAAGCCTACTTATGTGAAAAAATCATAAACAGATATGAGAGAGGTTCAATGTGAGGATCATTTACGTCATAACATCCGCAAACTACATTCGACAAACGAAACTTACACGATAAATGTCATCAAATGAATCTCTCTTTGAATTCACTTTACCAAATCCAACGAAGTGAACTTTTCTTGAGAATTTTCTTGCTTCCTACGCTGAAGTACACGTCTCTTTTGTTTATCCCAATCTCCCGAACATGTTTGCCCACTTCCCATAATCCACGAAAACCCAGTATTCGACGGAAGAAATGAAATGACAAATATTGCCTCCATTTTTCGTCCTCGAAACTGATCGTTTGCGTCGTCGCGGCACCTAAAGGAGGGCGTGCGAATATGTTCGTTGGCTGCACTCGTCCGAATTGACGCATAATCCGTGAATTCGTTGTCGACATTTGTTCGGGGTGCGACGGTAAACCTTCGAAGTTTCGGAGTTTCCGAAAACAGCTAATTTTCCTTATGTTACATTTCGGGTAGTGCAAAGCTGGAAAGACGGCTTGCGGCGTGGCACCGGGGCAGGGGGAGACATTTCACTGCGAGACCCTTCGAAGTTCGTTATTCGTCCTGTAGGAAACGATAGATCGCGTCGGGGGATCCAAGTGGAAACACAAATAATGAGTGAAACAGAGAGATAGCGAATAACGAGCCAACGCAAGTCGCTTAGAGAGCACCGATGACAAACGAAATACTTTACGGTTGCACTAGTTCACTCGCGCTGAACGTGTCTTCTTTGATCGTGGTTGTAGCAAAGTGCTAACTAACCTGATTCGTTGGTGTTCGCGTTCGAGCCAATTATCAGAAACGCTTCACCGCTAGTATCTCCGTAACTGTCGTATCGTCGGGCATGTCGAGCGACAGTTATGTTAGAGGTGTTACGTTCCTTGTAGTGTGTCGAACGTAGAGTAGGTTAGCGATTGAGGAAAGGAAGAGGGACCGAAGTTAGACGCTTCGACCCTCTGCTTCTCTATCTCCTCCGCTGGCCGACCTTTGTCTAGCCCCAAACATAAATCGCTTGTTACACGAGTAACTGTGATCGTGACTATATCGTGTTTGGTGTCGTTTTAATTAGAAAAACGAGACGAACACGGCGCTAGAAGTTTCATAAAAAAAAAAAAGTAAAAAATTAGAGGAGTTGCAATCTTTTGCTTCGCTCGCATTAGTGCGAGTCTCACACTTACAGTGGCCGGGATAAAATTTGAACAGTTACGGTAGAGATGTTTGGGACAGTCACCAGATTTATCAGCGTGAAAATTAGTTTTCATGTCCAGACAAATAAATCCAGACATCGAGTACATTTAAAAAGAAAAAAAAACAGAGACAAATTTGATGTCCCATATGAAATATGAAAAGCGAAAAGTCCGAAAGTTGACCGGGTCTCATTGTCATTCGTTTCAGGTCAGGTTCACATCTGTGAACGCTACAGCGCACACGAGTCTAAAATTCCCTTGAACTTCAGGGCTTGAGAGGATCGATTTTATGGGGAGACGCACATCGCAATGGGCGACGAACCGTTGAGCTGTGCACGTGAATGTTCGTGCTCACATCGCGCCATAGAGTATAGAGAAACTCGATGGGACGTGTGCTTGATTTATATGTCTCCCGTCTATTAATTCATTTGAGCGTTTCAAAATAGATGAGAAAGTCCGTCACTGTCTTATAGAAAATTGTTTGAGAATGTAACGTACAGCGGAACCAAAAATGACTCGACCACTGAACTTCCGGTTCTCGAGAAATTGTCCATATTTGAACGTATGATTATTTTTTTTAACTGCACTCAAACTGCATATTAAATATTTTCACAACCGAAGGACACAGGAGGACCATCTTATACACCGGTACAGGTTGAACCGTTTTTTTTTTTTTTTAGAAAATAACTGTTTAGTCTCGTCAAAATGACTACACTGCATCCCGTTAGATACTCGTTTACAAAGTTTCAAGGTGATATTCGGTCTTTTTATAGATGAACCTCTTAGCTGGCGTTCGGAAGTGGTCGACAAACATAAAAGAATACAGTGCTTTTTCAGGTAATACGATTTCCCTTGTACGTGGATTTTTTTTCTTGAAAAACGACTTTCGTTCCGTATCAATGTACAGGGTATACCAAAATTATGTGTAAAAACTATCCGAGTGAATTCTTCACCTTCACAAAATTACGTGCACAATTGTCCTTGATCGGTTTTCTCAAGGTCAAATTTTTTATTGCAGCATCGTAATCTACTCATCGAGAGGATAAAAGGTTTCAAAGAAAGTATATGCCTCGAGTCAATCGTTTTCTTAAAAAACGACTCTAGAGTTTGGTGGACTTTTTTATTCCATATGTCTACAGAGTGTCCCAGAGTGGTGTAAGCGTGCAGGGGATGATTCTACATGAGAAAATAAGTCGGAGATATAGGATAATTTTCTTTTCATTCGACGCCTCGTTTCTCGGAAATTGAAAATTCTGCGGGCGCGAGTGTTATTGAACAGGAATCGTCTGATGCGTTTGATCACGATCTGCTAATTCTACTTCGTAAAAACGCTGGCCACGCGAGCTTGTCGGACAGTAAAAATCTAGTTTAGCGGAAAATACCGGAAACCAGTAGCACAATTCGTAAGCGTCCGTGTGGTTTGTGAAAACAATAGAGGGACCTTCTCTGCAGATTCTCGAGTACCATGAAATTCGAGGATTTCGTTCCGACTATTGGATACGGCAGTCGGCGCGAGTTGACGCGCACGAAGAGAAATACACGAGGACACTTTTTACTGTCGCATATTTTCGTCTATGCTGCATTTAATTTGTATTTTATGGCATTCCCCTAAACTGTATTTTGGCGCAGCCGACGACACGACAATTACGGAGATGCTACTGTAAATTGCGATTTGATTCCGAATAGATAAACATTAATTTTTCTGCGGAAAGTCCGAGAATTAATTTGTATAATTAACAGTTCGGTTAAGAAGCTTGAATAGGATAAGGGATCCATTTACTGCGGGGTAACAATTACCGTGTCTATATTAATCATACTTATTTTAAAATAAAAATTTTTTAATTTAATATCTCTTTTCCAATGTTCATTATTCTTTAAAAATAAGCATACTTAATATAGTGCGCAGTAATTGGTACCCTCACAGTAATTGGGTTCCTTACCCTAGTATCCGTAACTCGGGTTTCCGAATTTTGGAATCAGTACCGGGAAAGAAACTAATCGATCTGGCAGTTTAAGAATTTAGTAGCCTAATAAAGTTCTTTACCTTGACTGTGAAAGCACGCACTGAGATCACGGCGGCGCTTAAATTTTGTTTTCATGCCCGGGATCGACGCAGGTATCTACGCCGGAAGCTCGATCACGGCGGATCGTATCTCTTGCTCAACCGATTTTCTAATCTATTTCTACGGTAAGTGATTTTGCTCTGTGGAATTTTCTCTCTCACTCCCTATTCGGCCAGATGGCCACTTAACGGGGAATCCACGGAAATCTCACATTTCCTTCTCGCTACGTAACTTACATTAGTTCCCTCCACTGAATACCTGAACTGCCCGAGAGAAAGATACCATTGGCAAGGATAAAAGATATCATTTAATTCAAAGAACTTTTTCTTGTCTCCTGCGACGATAATACTGGTCGGTATTAAATTGTACTACGTATCACATACACAGGATGGATCACCGCCAATTCTTTCGAAACTTGCGGTGCAGTGCTATTGCAATTTATTTTGCATGATTGATACGTGCGAGGTAATGAATATAGTGACGAATGTTTAATGTAAAATTGTCATATGCAATATTATTATTGATTCCTCCGGCTACGTTACACCTTGTTATATTTATTATAAATAATTATAAAACTATTCGAAATAATCCTGGTTCGACCATTCAAATAAAAAATCATCTTAAATAAACAATAAAAATTCCGCAAATTTTATTTTGACGATCTAACGCATGAAATATTTTAAGAATTCTGTATAAATAAATGACACAATAGTGTATAATATAAATAATTCCAGTGATTCTCGAGTCGGAAGTTTGAAACTTTGAACGATTTTTGCACCTCTTTATAAGAGGAGTATTTTTACTGAAAATACATCCGAGTCTCTTCGTTTTAACTGTTTTCGAAATACTCGTTCAAAGTTCCATGGTATTCCACTTCTTCTCCACAATGTTAGGCTCTGCAGGCTTTCTTTGAGAAAACTAATTAATTAGAACAGAACTGGTGTAACGATGTAAATAGTTCCTAAGAGTGCCGTCTGCTTCGTATGAGTCAAACAGTTTCGCAGACGGTCGAGGAGGAGCGCAACAAACACCAGATTTACGAGGAGAGTGATAATTTAAAGAAAATATTTGAGTTGAAATTAAACGTGGACGACACGAGAACGCTCGTTACGTACGAAGAACTCCTTAACTAAAACCGTTTTATCCGATAAAATGATGTTCACAGTTCTCCATCTAATTCTGTTGAATAATTGCAAACGTTTGTACCCGGTTTTCAGAGACTTCAAGATCTTCTTTGGAAAAAAACCACGTAATTTATACAACAAACAAATCTACCAGCTTGTAAAACGTTGGGAGACAATTGCAAAAAATAGTGGTGACTATGTAATTAATTAATAGAACCATTATTTGAAAATCAATGGCTTGTGTTTTAATTTCAAACCGGACGCGACATTTTCAGTCGATTTTTCGACATTTTTGGGACTCGCCGTACACTCATTATTAAATAGAAAAAGAAATGATAGGTAATTATGCAGTTCAGCGGATTTTCTCAATGTTTGTTACTTTGCTATCGTTTTACTATCAATTACTATTGCTGCAGTTTCACTGATATACGTAGAATTTTGAAAATGTCTCGAAGACTTAATATTCAGGAGCCTTCTCGACAAGATCGACCTGTTATGTAAATTGCTTTTCGATCGTTGCGATGTGTTGGTGGAGACAGTCGATAAACGGCATTCCCATTCTGATGCAACACCGCCGCAGACGTGTAAGTATGTATAACCAAAATTCACTGTAGTGGTGTTCACAGCTTGTTTCAAATATCTCGAAAACTAAAGGCGAACGGCGACTATACAGAAAAATAGTTCACACTCTTAATTTCTACAATATATTAATGTTCAATAAGAACAGATAATAAGAATTTTTACAATGCTATTAACCCGTATACATGTCCCCATAATTACTAATCTATTCTCATTAGGGACCCAATTCCTGGGGAGTGCCAATTACTGTGCCTATATTAACTATACTTATTTCTAAAGCATAGCGAATATTAAAAGTGAGCTGTACAAAATTATTAACTGATTTTCATGAAAAAATTTAATATCTCTTTTTTAATATTCGTTACGCTTTAAAAGTAAGTATAATTAATACAGGCGCAGTAATTGGCACCCCCTCAGTAATTTGGTCCCTTACCCCGTCTTGGTCGAGTGTAAATTATTATCTCCTCCGATTTTGTGTTTTAAAAAATTGATTTTTTGCTGTTTACTAATTTCACTAACGAATGACTCCTTTCGGGGGAACGCGGCCATAAAAATCATTCTTGCGACGTATTCTTCGACCGAGTTCAGCGTGAACTTGATTCCCCAAACCATTAGCGATCTTAGTGTAGCAACTTTTGGAGCAGAAATCGTCAGATACGTTTTCACTTCACGAAAGATTACATTCTCTTCTCGGTTCGTTAATTTCTTGGACTGGCCGGGCCGTAATTCATTGTGAAGGGTTCGTGGTTCTGTGGTTTTTTGATTTTTTATTGCGTTGTCAACGAAAGATTTACCACCTTCCGGTTCTTCGATTTCCTGCGCAGTGCAAAAGAATCTTTCGAATTTATCTGCAGATAAGTCCTGCTAGTATTTAACGAACTTCTCCAAATTTATTACATTTAATACATTTATATTGCTAATACGTTGAGTGCAATATTACGATAAACATGTACAAATGACATGCGTATACTCGAGAAGGAAATGCATGTCGGAAACAATTTTTTGCGTTGCAGCTCGCAAGATTAATGCGGCAACTGCATACACTAAGCAGTTTACCGCAGTTCTTTCTTTGAAATGTTTCTAAAGATACGGACGCGCTTTGTCTTCGTCATAAATCCTCGAGAATAATTGGAAGGGACTGAAATCTGGAGCACAGACGGGTGAAAACATTCAATTTCTTCTGCCGTGCTGTTTTTCAAGTTGTTATCCAAGATCCGTGCACAATTTCAGATGACACTTTTTCAAAGATCAATTCTCCAACGAGCTTGAAAATTCAATGTCATTCTTTTGATTTTACAGTTTAACAAATAATAGTCCGTATTTATTCAGGTTAACTATAATATTAAATCCGGGCAAACGTAGAAGATTCGACGTAATTTTAATCGACCAACCTTTAATTCCATACAGATGTTAATCTCACTTACAACTTGAAAAGTTACTAAATCATTTTTATTTTTCACTTGTATTATTCACAGAAACAAATAATGTACAGGGTGTCCCAGTATCGGTGGTAAAACCGAGAAAGGATTCTACGTGAAGAAACAAATCGAAAATGAAAAATTAGATTTTCTTCACTTGAGGCTTCGTTCTCGTGAAAATCGAGTTCAACTCTCGAACTCCTGTACTTCGGATGAAGAAGACGAAGAGGGGACAGCGATTTTCTTATTTCGAAATAAAAAGCGACGTCGTATGTCGGAATAAAATGTATTGATGGTCGCTCGAGCTTATCCCCACCGTTACGGGTTACGAATGATTCCGGCATAGGATGCTTCCCATCGAATAACGCGTGTTCGCTGCATTTTCATACTCGATTTTCTCGAAAACGAAGCTTCGGATGAGAAAATTTTATTGTATATCTTCCACTCATTTTCTCATGTAGAATCACCCCCTTCTCGGCTGAACCACCGCCGCCCCTGTGTATGTACAATAATTTAATATACTCTGGTACGTAGAAAAATTTCAATTTTTATGAACCTAGACTGCCAATCTTTATGCAGAATGTTTACAGGTCACTTTATGAAAGTCAGAATTCAGAGAAAATTTTCCTCGGCGACTCTAAAATTTCCTATTGTAAAAACAAGGTAAATTTTGTACTGTAAATGCACGAAGACCTGCAGCCTAGTCATCGGTAATCGTTGAATACACAACAATGATGATAGTTCAACTTTTAATAATTTATATAAAATGTAGATTGCGCAGATGTGTTTTGTAGAAATGACACGAAAACCCAGAAGATTATAGGCCCCGAACCTGGGTCGTTCGTGTTGGATGGAACTTAATTAAATAATACGTACCCTGGAAGTACGATATAAGTTTGCATAGCATAATCCCAAAGATGAAATTCTTCAAAATCTGGCCAAGTAGAGTGAAGGGTATACAGAAGATACCGAGCAGCAGATCCGCAACTGCCTGGAAATTCAGAAAATGAATTTCAAACTTCTAATTAATTACTGGAAGGAAGTTGAAACCGTTCGACGTCGTGACCAGATTAATAAGGATCGTTTCGCTTAATTAAGTGGATTCTTATAGTCGAAAACATAAAAAAGAAAAAACATAAAATAATTTCGGTTGGATTAACACCATTTCTATCATACGAACAATTGATCGCTTTCATTAGCGGGACGTAAAATGAGTTCATTGGCTTATTGAATGGTATTGAGACATTATTTTAAAGCGTGTAGCCGCTTGTGTTTTACTTTCGGATCGGACACGAACTCTTTTGCAAAATCGTCTACTAGTTTTGACATAGTGCTTGTGCATTTCTTCAATAGAAAAATCATGAAATCCACATAAAAATCCGCAGTTTAATCGTGAGCACCGAGAATCAGGATTTTCATTGACCAGGGCGCAAATTATTTTTTCGCTCGTGGATTGCGGGGGACGCACGAGAGAAACGAAGCTTGACCTTTGGCGTCTCCTGCTCTAGAAAGGCAGAATGTATGCGGGCCGATGCGTTTGTTCGTTGCCGAATGTGGCCCACGTGAAATAGACTCTGGTGAAGGCTATTTTCCTGTTCGATTTCTATCCTGTCTGCCGAAATTGTATTTTCGTACCGTGGAATTTCAGCGACACAGACACATCGTGTCGTAACCGATCAAAATTGTCGCAACGATTCTACAGCGCCGTAAACTGTTCAACTGTTGCCAATCAATTGGAAAATCTGTTCTGTTTTGGCATTGTCACGCCGACAAGGTATTATAACAATTATCCTATGCGACGATATCGAATTTTTATTCAATGCTTCATTCAACGGAAACCCATTCACATGCTTCTATATTCAAACGGGAGGCTTCAGAGTTAATAACTTTTTCAAAAATTGGACCGAACGATTTGAATTTTCTCTTTTTTTTTTGAGATGTTAGAAGGATTAGTTTTTTGAAATTGCTGTTGCTCGGAATTTTGATGAAAAAAGTGGAGGTCACGATTTTTATCTGTTTTATTTGTGCTCATAACGAAAATTTGAAATGTGCATTTTGCATGAAAAAGCTACAGAAAGATTTACACTAATAGTAATTTCAAATTGCAGTTACCCATTTGTTGTCATAAATGCGTAACATTGGCACTGTTACCAATTTTTATATGAATTTGCATTTTCATTGGCAACAGTTGCAAATCTAAGGCGAAATTAAGAATTTCCAGTATCAATGGTTGCGGATGAAGAAGAACGTAAAAGAGGATAACTCTACGAAGCTCCTTATCTTATTCTCTTTAGGCGACTTTTATGAGCAAGAAATGCATAAAAATGTCAACCTAATGATGATGCACAGTTCTATTTGCAGTACTTGAATATCTAATGGTTGCAAAAAGTACCTGATATTAAATTATCCACGTCTTTCTATTTTTTGATATCAAACGAGAAAAAATGTGTCTTTGGTGAAGAGCTTGCTCGATATAGAATTATTATTAGAAAAAGTATTATTAAGTATTTCAACACTACTTTTCATATAACAAGGAAAGTGTAGAAAGTGGAACCACATTTACATTACTGAAAACCATATAATTATGTTGAAAAGAAATGGGGGGAAGAGGATAGTTCAGATGAAAATGCTATGAAAAATTGTGTTAAACTGATATATTCATTGATAACATATTTAAAAATAATACCAGACTTTCTGTCATTATTTGCCTTTCAAGATATATGGTATTTTAACATTTTCGACAATTCGTATGTTAAAAAACAATAAGTTTTCTATCAAAGCTAAAAAAGTAAAAAAAAAGACAACAAACTTTGAGAAGAAGAAAATGGCCATACCACCCGGAGGGATATACATATAAGCTGATAAAAATCGTGACCGTAGTATAAACTTAGAATGTTTCTTCAGAATTCATAGTTTTCTATAAACTAGCAATATCTCTACAGCGAACGAAAATCAATTTCATTTTCTTTCCCTCTTCCTTGCTTATAAAATGAAACTGTTTTTTTTTTCATAACAACCCTATAAGTGATTAATAGATTGCGGATTGCGGATGATATGTCACAAAATAATTTATAAATTATATAATGAGAACACAATGTTACACGCCGTTCAGGTGGTATTACATGAAACTGCTTGATTGTTTTATGCAGCAAATCTGTATCGCAGAATGAATACGTTTCGAGAGATGAAAATATTTATTATTGAAATTGAAAATACTCCGTGCATCCTGATATGAAAACATAAATTACTTAGGAATGGAATATAGTCATTTTGTCCAAACATAATTATGTATAAGCTGAATGATCAAGATACAGCTTTAAAGTTATTTTAATGTAAATAAAGTTATTTTAAAGTTAAAAACTGTTCTCTTCTTTTCTGTGAAAGTATTACAGCAAATTCAGTAAAACATTCATGGTATTTTAAAAATGTATTAGAGTGGACCAATATTTCCAGAATGATTATTCTTGAATTCCATGAATTTCAATATTCGTTTCAAATGCGTTTTCTAAAAGTTTCATAATGAAAGAGTTCATCTATATTCAGTTCAGACCTCGGAACTTCTGAAATGATATTATTTGAAAAATTATTTAAAATAACACGTTGTTTTATTTTATTTGTTTGGGATCATTTTAAAATTGTTCTTCGAAATTATATGAGATGACTTGTTGATCAGGTTTGAGTCTGGGGATCATTTCTTTCGTCGAATTTTAAGTAAAATACATAATTTTGATTTTCAACCAACAATATTGAAAACAACGGTGCGAAATGAATTGTTCCAAATAGGTTATTTCGTATTTTCATTTCGAATCAAATGTGCCCAGGAAAAGAGTTTTCACGTAATTAATTTGTAATTTGATTACAACGTTTTCGAATTTTGGCCACGAACTCGACCGAATTCGCCACTGTGCGATGGCTGGCAACTTGAGGTTGTACTCACACCCGATGGGGAGCTTTCGTTGACACATGTTTAGAAAGTTAGGGGTCTTTACTGTGGACGATACCTTGTTCTTAAGGGATATGGCCGCGGAGTGGGGATGTGCGAGGGTGTCTTCTAGTGAGCGTGAGTGACTTCTCATTACTTATCGTGGAACCATCCGGAGACGTATTCGGCACTTTAAGTAATTTTGCGAGTGAATCGATCTGGGAGCAGGAGCAAGTGTGTGAAGTCAGAACAACATAATTCCACATCGTCATTCTTGTAATATTCAGACAAGTAAGTATTTTTATTGCTACTATTTGTTATCGTTAGTGTTTCTGCTTATGTTCTTCCGCTATATTTGTTACATTGATATAACTTCTCTTAATTTTCGTATATATCTCTTTAATTAATGTTTTGTAGGAATCTTAAATCTAGCTAAAGGCGGAGCGGTCGTTGGTATATAAAACTACAGTGAAGGAAGAAAGGTCCGTATCATTCAAAGCTTCGGCTGTGACTGACTGCAGGCACAATTCTTGTCGGCGATGGGAATTTTCCCATTTTTATGGCCCGCCATCGGGCCTATGTCCTAAGTGCCCTGACACAGTCCCGTATCGCACCGGACGCCTAAACAGGATCTCGGCTTACAATAACAAGCCTCCAAGTACGACATGTTTAAATTAGTATGTTTTCTTATAAACCATGCCACAGAAATTTTGACTGTATTTTTAAATTCTAGGCAAGTAAACAATGGAAACTGCAACATGGACGGTGGTTCAGTTCATCGAAGATGGCAGCGTGGAGGCAGTGCCAACAAAGTGGTTAGAGGGCGAAAATTGTTACTGGCCACCACTGCAACGGGGTCGTTTGATGACCGCAATCAAAAAAATGGAGGCCAGTAACAATTTATGGACCAAGTACAAGGTCAAGATTTTTAGAAACAGCACTTTCGGTAAGTTACAATTATTATACACTCTAAATGTACAATTGAAATAATAACGCTTGTAACGTTTTCGTTTAATGCTTCTAGATGACTACATGAAGGCCAGAAACAGGGCAAAGGCCGCAGAGGAGACGAGCGATCTGCAATCGGAGGCAGAGTCACCATTGGAGAGAAGAAAGAGGCCAGCGTTTACATTAGAAGACAGTACCTCCTCTGACAAGGCAGCAGTTTTCTACCCTGCTCCAGATTTGAAAAAACAGAGGAACATAGGTATGTCAATTCAAAAGGAAGCACTCGATAAAACATTATATATTACATTCACAGTTATAAATCATTCTGGTTCTGTAATTAGTATATCTTTTTAATCAAAATATATTTTCTTTTCAGCCACTTGTTCGCACTCTGTTGGCGAGGAATCGCAGGGAGAGGGGCAAGAGGATGAGATACATTACGATAAGCAGTGTAGTATTGGTAAGTTAAGAAAAATATTTTAGAGATAAATAAGTTCACTTTAAAAAATATAATATCTAACAAACAATTAATAGGAGAGCAAACGGAAAATAACTGCTGCAAGGGGAACCATTTAACGATAGTTCTGCTCACAGAAATATTAGCAGAGGTGCGAGCACTGAAGGAGACAACACACATCAATAACGCAGGAGGATCACGCAGCGTGTCGTTTCTCAACAAATTCCCGAATTTAAAATTCCCGCTAAAATCGTTAGAAGAGGTAACGTTGCTTCAAGAAGTTCTAAGCAATCCGAAGGAATTTGATTATGGAGTAAGTACAATTTACAGATGTAATAAATAAACTAATAGTAATTGATCTTTCATTTTCATTTAGTTAACAGAATGTCCTATTAATAAAATTTTATTTTAGGTTACGGAAATGTCTAAAATAGGAGGAGACAATTTGTATTCCTTCGTGAAGAGAGTACTGACGACCCTCCTAACCAATGAAGTTGCTCTGCAGTACAGTTGGATGGGGAGGAAAGGGAAGAAGCCCTTCCACTGCTCCAAGATCGCGGAGATCGTAATGTGTAATTATTACCCTTACTTTGGTGTTACCATAATAACGATGATTCGTATGCAAATCACTAAAAAAAGAAATTCTTATTCAAGGTGCTGCAGAAAGGGCCAATATCCACGGCAGTAAGAGAGATTCAGAAACGTCAATACAATTATGGCTGAAGAGGGCGTCCGACCGCATAAACGTTACTAATAAGTTATTTTAAGTTTAATTTTAATATTAGTTGTAACTGTAATTTTCATTCTGATTTTGATTTTAATTTTAATTGCAATTTTAATTGTAATTTTAATTGTAATTTGAATTGTAATTTTAATTGTAATTGTAATTTGAATTTGAATTTGAATTTGAATTTGAATTTATTAGGATTGGGTATTTAAATAATCGACTTCACTGGAGAATTCTTTCTATAGCTGTTTTATTAAACAGCGCGGAAGGACGATGTAACAAGTTCGGCTAACGGACTCGAAGTGAAGAAAAGAAAAAGCAGGGGCGAAAGAGAAATCTTTCGTCCACTTGAAATAAGGGAAAAACCCAGGCCTGCATCGTTTATTGCTCTGGTCCTCGGGTACGACAAATACCAGGCCTATGGGCCCGATGACATCTGGTCTGTTATTCTAAGGCAGAGAAAGCTACAGTGTTTCTCATGGACAACGTAATTTATTTTTGCTCTTTTGGCTGTTACGAGCCAGGGCTATGAGCGACGCGAGAGGCCGGCGAGGGGATTTTTACCCCAGGAATATGGTTTCAATTGTTAGTTAGGTACGCGGACGCACCTGATGCGAAATCAGGGAGCTGCTAGGATACGGAAGAACCCAATGCGAAATCGGGGATCCGCCTAGGATGGTATAATTTCGTGGACGCACTCAATGCGTAATCGAGGAGCCACTAGGTTGGAAAAATCTTCGTTGAATTGAATCTAAGATTAGTAAGCCTCGTAACTTCTATATAATTTAATTGATACAATCCGAGCGGTTAGATTGTATCGTGTGGGAACGTTCAATTATTATATTAGGATTTTAGGCAATAATTAAGGGTACGCGAGTTAACAAACAAGACAATTTATTCTGAATTGAAATTATTACAAGTGTTGTTGTTTGTGTCGCGAATGAATATAATAAATGTACAATTAGAGGAATTGTTTACCTATGTTGCACGGTGTTGACGCACTGGCAATGCGGGGTTAGATGGCGATTGTTGAATGCCAAATAGAATATATACCGAACTAACGGAATCTATAAGGTTATGAATTGATTCGAAAGGGACTTTAACCCGATCTCACTAGACTTGACTCTGTAACGCGACGTGACTGCACGATTACTATAACGTTACGGAACCGTTTCTGAATCTCAACTGAACCGAAGAGGATGAAAATGAACGGGTTTATATACCTTGAAAATGAAAGGGGTACTCTGTTTAAGATTTAATGTCACGTAGGGTCACAGTCACATTTTTTGTCATTTCTAATGAGAAGCTGGCCTCAGTTAGATTTTGGAAAAAGGGGTTAATGAAGGTTATCCGGGCTATTTCTTATCAGAATATTGTAACGAGTCCGTTTCCCGGCGGATCTCGTAACAACGGAATTCCTCGCGGCCGGATTTGGCTCGCCGTGCCAGGGTTCTCGCAAGATAACGCGAGGGTTACGGCGGGACGCGGACGGTCGGGCACGGGTGGTTAACGACACGAGTATTCCAAATGTTCGTCACTGTCCCGGCTTCGCGTTCCGGCGGTCGGCGGTCGCGGTTCGTGCCTCAGGTTACGGCGGGGTCGGGGCCGTACGCGGCGGCGTATCCGGACCAGGGTAATTTCGGCGGGCGGAGAGCCCGTGCCCCAGGACGGCCGGCGAGGGGCCAGCTGCGGGTGGTTCGCTCTCCGTGGGTGTGTGGGCGGAAGCGGAGGTATCGGGTTAACGGGAAAGTAAGGTACTTACCCTGGGTCCGGTCCTCGATCGCTCGGCGTTCGGGGCGGCTCTCCAGGTGGTCTGGCACGCTGCGGCGTAGATCGGTGTTCGCGGGTCGCGAATAACTCGGCACACTCGCGGTTATAAGACCCGCGGGTAAAATAGTACTCCGCGAGAATCGGCGGGCGGTTTCTCGGCGTCGGAACAGCGCGGGTTCGAGCGTATCCGGGCGGTCGATATCGGCGGCTGGGGAATACGGTTCGATCATCCGACTGATCGCTATGACGGCGGAAAACCCAAGAGACCGTTTTCCGGTTCGTCTCTCTCGTCTTGCCGGGCGAGGGGGTGCGGTGCGGTACGGTTCGCGGCCGGCTTTTCCGGTGTCGTCACGCATCCGGCGCGCCGGTGTCGCATCATGGCGGGTTCCGGTTCCCGCCAAGATCGGTTCGGTGATGCGGGGCTCGCGGGGGCGCTCGCGGGTACCGGCGGAGCTCGGTATCCGTCGGTCGTGTTCGGGGGCTCGGATTCGGGCGCGTGCGGTCAGGAACAGGCCTGGCGCAGCCAGGTCTGTTACACCCCCCCCCCCCCTTACGTCGCGGCGGCGAGCGCGAGACAGTCTTTTTACTTCGGCAGGACGGGGTCTTACGTGCTAAGCTTACCCTAACTTATCCTAACGCGGGGCTGTACACTTAACCTAACGGACTTGGTCTACGCGGATCTGTACACTTAACCTATCTTAATCTACGAGGAGCTGTACACTTACTGCTAGCTTAGCCTACGCGAACTGTACACTTAACACTAACATAAACTATGCACACCACACATGACTTAACCTAACTTAGCCTAGGGTATGGCGTCCGTTCACCCCCGCCGGGGTGAAGTCACGGGTGCCCCGTGGGGCCACGTCCTCGCGCACCGCACTCACTGTCGTGGCCGCGTCCTGGTTGGCGTCGACGGCGTGGTGGGGCTGGTTCGGCCGGTATCCGGACGGCCGGCGGGCGGCGGACGCAGCGAGTCAGGCGGCCATCACTCCCGAACACCAGCCGCCAGCGCTCGAACCCGGGCGGTACCGTCACATAGGCGCGGCCTCGCGCGATTAGCCGCAGCGGCACCTCGGCCTGTCGTCCCGTCGGCAGCTGAAACCATGCGCTCGGGAACGTGGGGAGTGGTCCCTGGAAGGGGATCGGATCCCACCGTATATGGGGGCGGTCCGCGTCGCGGACCGGGTATCCCCCGTTGGGGGGCGTCACTCCTTCCGCCGCCCCCGTTGGTCTCGCCTGGCGGCGCCGGGTCGTGGGTCCCTGGGGCGGCCTCGGGGTTTCCCGGGTCCGGGCTGGCGTAGCTGCGGTGCGTGTCGGGGTCGGCGGGGCGTCCTCTGTTTGACTCCCGGTCGTCTGCGTGGCGGGGGTCGTGGTGGCGGCCATCGGTCGGCGTCTCGGTGCCGGTACCGGGCGCCGGATCTGCTCCGGCGGGGGCGGTTCCGTGACAGCCCAGGCCGCGACGGCGGGGGCGGGTTGCGTCTCGACGGGGCCTGGCTCCACTGGCCTCCACAGGGCCTCCGGCGGGAGGGGGTCCGACCAGTGGCTGAAACTGGCTGTCTGGCGCTCGTCGCGATCTGCTCGGCGCCTCCTCCTCGGCCTGCGGCGGCGGGTGCTCCGGTTGCTGTGCGGCGGCGGCGACGGCGTCGGGGTCCACCAGCCCGGGGAGCTGGGCGGGGTGGTGAGCCGGGGCCAGGGGCTCTGACCCAGCCAGTACGCCGCCGGCGGCGGCTCGTCGGGCACCGACGCCAGGGTGGTGAGGGAGTCCCAGTTCCTCAACACTGGGCCGTCCCGTGAGGTCGGTTCCTAGGCGGGTGGGTCGACGGCCGGGGTCGTCGGGTCGTCGCTGCGGCGGCGTTCCCCGGTGGTCGGCGGGTCGGCGGCGAGCTAGAGCTCGCGGAGCCGGTCGGCGAGGCCCCTACGGCCCTCCATGCCGTGGTGTCCTGGGTGGCCTGAGCAGAAATGAACGGGGGCGGTTAATTTCCGGGGGCGGCCTCGACGCCTGGGAACCGGGTTGTCCGCGGGGGCGGGCGTGGGTGGTCGAGGGGGTCCCGCGAGGGAGGAGCGGCGCCCGCGCGCGGCGCTTTCCTCCGGGCGTGGTCGGGGTCGTCAGCAGGGCCGGCTGCGGGCTTGAGGTCCCGGACATGGATGTGGCGCAGCCATCGCTTGGTCCGGTCGCGCAGGTCCACGATGACCGGTGATACGACGCGCTCGACGGTATACGGGCCGCTGAATTTCGGCGCGAGTTTGGCGGCGACGCCTTCTTCCTTGTTGGACAGCGTGTGCTCCCTCTTCCAGACGGTGTCCCCCAGGGCAGGCCTCCAACCTCGACGGCGCAGGTTGTAGTATTTGGCCTGTCGGTCAAACGCCCGGGCCAGGTGTACTCGGGCCAGTTCCTGGGCCTCTCGGAGGTTCTTCCACCGCTGCTGCGGCGGGGCTGCGGCTCCTTCCGTGGTGGTTGATCCTGGTGGCCGAAGTTCTCGTCCCTGATTGAGGTACGCCGGGCTGTACCCTGTGGACTCGTGCCACGCCGTGTTGATGGCGAATCTGGCTATGACGGCGGAAAACCCAAGAGACCGTTTTCCGGTTCGTCTCTCTCGTCTTGCCGGGCGAGGGGGTGCGGTGCGGTACGGTTCGCGGCCGGCTTTTCCGGTGTCGTCACGCATCCGGCGCGCCAGTGTCGCATCATGGCGGGTTCCGGTTCCCGCCAAGATCGGTTCGGTGATGCGGGGCTCGCGGGGGCGCTCGCGGGTACCGGCGGAGCTCGGTATCCGTCGGTCGTGTTCGGGGGCTCGGATTCGGGCGCGTGCGGTCAGGAACAGGCCTGGCGCAGCCAGGTCTGTTACAATATTAATTAACGGATGCCAGAAGGGAGTGTCTAGAGATTTTGATATAAAGAAGGCATACAGTATCTTGTGTTAATAAAAGGGAGCCTGTTGGGACGCTTTTCGTTCTCAGAAAAAGAGATTAGAATTTCTAGTCGAAATGAATATGGAGAACGTCTTCATACGTAACATGGCAGTTGCATTATTATTGCTAATAATCCAACAGAATTTGAATTTGAATTTGAATTTGAATTCTAATTCTAATTCTAATTCTAATTCTAATTCTAATTCTAATTCTGATTCTAATTCTAATTCTAATTCTAATTCTAATTCTAATTCTAATTCTAATTCTAATTCTAATTTTAATTTTAATTTTAATTTTAATTTTAATTTTAATTTTAATTTTAATTTTAATTTTAATTTTAATTTTAATTTTAATTTTAATTTTAATTTCAAGTTTTATGTATAAAACTACATATTCATTATAACGAATAAAATCAATATTTTGAACTCGTTCTTCTCGAAATTTGTTTTTTTCCCTCCCATTCCCTTTTCGCATGACTTATGTCATATCTATATTTGTTTGCATTTTAATTAACATTTATGGGCGGCTTAAAGACGTCTGTTTCGAGACGTCTTTAAGACGTACAGTTTTGTAACAAAGACGTTCCACAGACGTTCGGAAGACGTTTGTAGGACATTCAAGACGTCTTTAAGGCGTCTGAATGTCCATCGACAGACGTCTCTAAGACGTCTTTAAGACGTCTGTGTGCTATCTGGGAAGTAATTAGAATGGCGCTTCGTAGATCGCTGACATCAACGAGTATTCAGCACGTTGCTTACCGTTGCTCGTAGTGTTGTGTTTTAGCATTCTTGCGGGATACAATTGAGTTTTTATGATTTTGCTGATGTACAAAATTGTAGGAAATTTGTAATTGTAAAAAAATAATTTTTGTTGAAATTTATTATCGTAATTATTGTAGGTAAATGTCAATTTTATTACGAAACGTATGTGTTATTTTAGAAAGAAGACTGTAATGAAATCTTCATACAGAATAAAAATTTTTTGCATCATTTTCAAGAAACCGGAGCTAAATAGACAATTTTTGTCTTCTTTATTGATATTCTTAAATTCATTTCGCAGTCTAGAATGATCCACTGATGGGATCTAATAATGTGCTTTGGTTCGTTAATTTTTCTTGCAAAAATTCTGACAACAATTTTGTTTCTTAATTTTATATACACGAAAATAATAAATACGAAACAATCTCTAATATTCAACTTAAGGTTGGTAATAATATAACATTATGTAAATCGATGTCTTGTGATAAAAATAAATAAAAGAAAAATAAATATATAAATTATAAAAAATTAATTTATAAAACATATAAAGATAAAAATAAAAGACTATTGATTGTACCATAAATTGATGGTGACGTTTCACACACAGTACTAATAAATAAACACAGTGTGGTATTTCTAGCCCAGGATAACAACCTGTTCTATCACCTAAGTCTGATTTAAGGATTTCGCACGGTACGGTAGTCATACACATTAAATTTCCCGGAGAATCTCGTGTTTGCATACCTGCGAGCTGTTTGAATAGGTTGTTAGTCGAATTCGGTGTCTTAATAGTTGTTTGTATTAGTTTTCTTGTCAATCGAGACTTATGAATGTCAAAGTAAAACAAGAAAATTGGACTAGATCAATTCTAAACAAGGTTAATTTTTTAAAATACCTCGGGCAATCCCTCCCTTTTTACAATGTTTAAATAGATCTTCAAAATTCTATTAATTTCAATAAAAAAGAAAATGATCAATGTCATTGCCTTATATTATATAATAATATTTGTAACAATTATTTATAATAAAACTGTAATGGTTCGAACTTTTACTTCTCGTCTAGAATATGATATACCGTCTGGAAGTATTTTATTTTATCTCAAATAAATGATTGAAATAATATTCTGGTCCATGGCTGATCCAATATTGATCGATTTCACTTGCGCCAATCACTAACTCGTGCTACTGTAATCTACACTGATTTTACGCTCGCTTTCCAGTACAATATGTAATTGACATATTTTCAATTGGTTTGAGTTAAAAAATGTATTACTTATAATAAAGCTTGTTAGCGACAGTTTGTTTTTGAAAGAAATCGAAGGCAGATAGCCCGACGCTAGTCCGCTTTCGGTTAATTTATGGTGGGGTCGAGGGTTCGCGTAAGCTCTCGAAGCCGTAGTTCCTGTCGACGGACAAACCCCAGATGATGTCTGGCAACTCGAAGTTGTTCAGGTACTCGATGGGGCGCATTCGTTGACATATGTTTGGAAAGTTAGGAATCTTTAAGTATGGCAGACGACCCGACCTCGTACTGCTATCTTAAAGAACAAAGATAGTCCTTATGAAGGATCTGGCCACGGAGTGGAGGAAGGCAAGGGTGCCTTCTGGTAAGAGGACTGTGTTAGACCGCTCAGCACTTACCCCAGAACCTCGGAAAAGGGCAGTTCATAAGAATTTTCTAACAAGCTAATATACATACACGGATAAATTGTACTGTCTTTAATGTTTGACTCGTACTACTGGAAAGCCCTACAGTTACAGTACAAAGGAGAAAAAATAATAAAAGTTCCTAAAAATCTTAAAAATATAATAGAATAAAAATATGCTGTAAAAATTGACTGTAATAATCACAAGTAAAAATTTCAAAATCCATTTTCGCAACTTCTATTAAACTAACCAAAATTTTCTGTATATTGATGCGATTTATTTAAAATTTGATTTATAACAATAAAGAACGGTGTAACAGAGGAATTCCTTGAAATGTTAGAACTCTTGTAACGAGTCCGTTTCCCGGCGGACCTCGAAACAACGGGTTCCTCGCGGCCGGATTTGGCTCGCCGTGCCAGGGTTCACGCGGGATAACGCGAGGGTTACGGCGGGGCCGTTTAGCGACACGTTTCCTCGTAATGTTCGTCGCGGTCCCGGCTTCGCATTTCGGCGGTCGGCGGTCGCGATTCGAGACTCGTGTCACGGCGGGGTCGTGGCCGTACGCAGCGGCGCATCAGGACCAGGGCAATCTCGGCGGACGGAGAGCCCGTGCCCCAGGACGACCGGCGAGGTGCCGGTCGCGGGTGGTTCGCTCTCCGTGGGTGCGGGACGGAAGCGGAGATGCCGGGTTTAATAGGACGGAAGGCTACTCACCCTGGTTCCGGTCTCGATCGCTCGGCGTTCGGGTCGGCGCTCCAGGAAGTTCGGCACGCTGCGGCGTGTCCGGGGTTGTGGTTCGCGGACACACGTTGGTACACTCCCGGTTATACTCTCGCGGGTGTCAATACGCGGACTGCGCGGATTTATCTTCGGCGATTTTGGCGTCGCGGCTAGGCGGTTCTCGGCGGGATCGAGCGGTTCGATACTGTATCGACTGGCGATCGTAACTCGGGACACGTCCGTACGCGAGCGTGGCGGAAAGCCAAAGAGGCCGTTTTCCGGCTCGTCTCTCTCGTCTTCTAGGCGAGGGGGTGCGGTGCGGTACGGTTCGCGGCCGACTTTTCCGGCGTCGTCCTGTATCCGGCGCGACGGTATTTCATCATGGCGGGTTCCGGTTCCCGCCAAGATCGGTTCGGTGGTGCGGGGATCGCAGGGGCGCTCGCGGGTGCCGGCGGATCTCGGCATCCGTCGGCCGTGTTCGGCTCGGAACAGGCCTGGCGCAGCCAGGTCTGTTACACTCTTATGCTTCATTTGTTGGCCAACTAGTCGCCTACTCCTCCATCTTGGAAATTACACTGACAGTAAACAGTAACCAGAGGATGCTGTTCATGTTGCATCATAACGATCGCAGGAACGTCCCCGCGAGCGGCGGGAAATTTGAATTGCATCGGGGAAACACCGTCCACGGTCGCATATTTTCCGCTCGCGTAGACCAAACTTCGAACTAATATTCCACGAGCTCTGAGAAGCTGAATGAGTCGACAAAAGTTTCGCGTTTCACCGTCGAGTTGCTCGATTATTTCCTTCTGCGCCGAGAGCGGAGGAATGCGGGAAGAAAAAGTGGCTCGCAAAGCAAATGATTGCTGACAACTTCTTCGACACGACAGAGATTCCGCTGTCAATTCTCGATGACACTGTCACGTCCGGTGGTTCGATCGCTCATGAATAAGACAAATAAAACTTCAAATAAAAATTATGTCACGCGAGGAGAGAAGAATAAATAAGATTAAGATAAGCCTTAAGATTCTAGGAAGTAAGACGGTGTCATGTCCGGTGATTCGACCGCTTAAGAATCAAACGAATAAAACATCAGACAAAGAATTATTATGAACTATTGTTGAAACCCAATAATGTCACGCAAGGAGAAGGAAATAAATAGGATTAGGATAGGCGTTAAAATTTCTAGAAAATTAGATAGCGAACAAAACAATTCCAATTATCCTCCTGCGAGAGACGCAGCAAAGATCGATGTCACCCCGAAAAATAAACAGAAAGTGTGTCCAGTTGCGCCAAGTTCCAAGAAGGCACACTAATCCCATGGTAAGAATGACGCGCATTAGATAAAAGATCAAATCAATATCCTATTGAAACAATGGACTGTCCATCCTATAAAAGGGAACTAATACTTCAAAGACCAATCATTCTGTCCCCCCTCCAAAGAGGAGTTTGATCATCTTCGTCATGTCGTAGCTCCAAGAAAAATGATTAATTAATTACTAGACTGCTTTATGTGTTTCTGGTATGTTATACTGATTTACGAATAAAGTGACTGTCGCTATTGAACAATATAAAACAACGACTACATAAAAAAAAAAATGAATTACACTGTCACGTTATTTTCCTCAGCTCTGTTACGAGCCAGGGCTGCGAGCAACGCGAGAGGCCGGCGAGGGGTTGTTACCCCAGGAATATGGTTTCAATTTGTTAGTTAAGTACGCGGACGCACCCGATGCGAGATCGGGGAGCCGCTAGGATAGTTGACGTCGAGGACGCACCTGATGCGAAATCAGGGAACCTCTGGGAGGTTGGAGTTAAGTACGCAGACGCACCCGATGCGAAACCGAGGAGCTACTAGGAGGATGAAACTTCGTGAACGCACCCAATGCGGAATCGGGGAGTCACTAGGAGAGACACGCGGCGAACCCGATTCAAAGGAAGGTGGATAACTCACAGACGCACCTGATGCGAGACCAGGGAGCTGCTAGGATACGGAAGAACCCAATGCGAAATCAGGGTTCCGCTAGGATGGTATAATTTTCGTGGACGCACCCAATGCGAAACCGGGGAGCCACTAGGTTGGAGAAATCTTCGTTGAATTGAATCTAAGATTAGTAAGCCTCGTAACTTATATATAATTTAATGGATACAATCCGAGCGGTAAGATTGTATCATGTGGGAACGTTCAATTATTAGATTAGGATATCAGGCAATAATTAAAGGTTGTAGATTACGCGAGTTAACAAACAAGACAAATATATTCTGATTTGGAATAGTTACAAGTATGATTGTTTGTGTCGCGAGTGGATGTAGTAAGTGTACAATTAGAGAAATTGTTACCTAATGATGCACGGTGTTGACGCACTGGCAATGCGGGGTTAGATAGCGATTGTTGAATGCCAAATAGAATATATACCGAACTGACGGAATCTATAAGGTTACGAGTTGATTCGAAAGGGACTTTAACCCGATCTCACTAGACTTGACGCGACGTGACTGCACGAGTACTGAACCGCGTCTGAATCTTGACTGAACCGCTTCTCGACTAACCAAAGAGCATGAAAATGCATGGGTTTATATACCCTAAAAATGAGAGGGGAATGTATCTGTTTTATTTTACGGTCGCATACTCGTATTTGTCGTTTCTAGTGAGTTTAAGGTTTGCAGCTGGATCTTTTGTTTATAGGGGTAAAACGAAGGGTTAGCCAGGATGTTTCCTATCAAAGACTATCTTGACAAAACATTCCAGAAGGGGATGTTTTGAAGATTTCCATATTAGGAAATCGTACGGTGCTGTTACTGAATCATGCTTCGTGCCAGCTGCGTCCAGCCGGAGTACAATCATTAGACAAGGGGCCTGTTGGGACGCTTTTCGTTCTCAGAAAAGAGATTAGAACTTCTAATCGAAATGAACGTGGAGAAACGTCTCCATACGTAACAGCTCCATGCAAGTAATTCAAATCCGGTTTAATTTTCAATCGCTTAATAACGATGTTCAAAATTGATATTTATTTCGGAAAAGCAGCAGAAAAATTGAATCACGCAGTGAAAACATTTTAGGAAAGTAAAAGTCGAAGGAAGCACTCGCGGTAAGTGGAATTAAAACTAATTAGTTAGCGACGCTGGCTGGCAGTTTTTTCTTCGCGAGAATCTGAATGCAATCACCTGCTGCGTGAAGAAGTAAATGGCGACCGATGAGGAAAACGAAAGTCTCGCGGGAAATTACCAATTTTGCGAATTTGTAACAGCTTTATATTGAAATCGTCCAAGAATAACAAACGTCAGTACGAATGGTAAAAAATATTTATAAAATCCAAGAAAATGAAATCCAAAAATTTTTCCACCGACCTTGGCTGATTTCTAATCGAGTTATTCGTTTACTTTTTACTATTTGTGTGAGGATATAATTTTGCAGCACAAATGGACAAAAATAATTACGAAATCCAAAATTTTCTCCACCCATCTCCGCTGGTTTTTAATTGAGTTATTCGTTTATTTCTGACTAATTGTCCACAAATCGACAAAAATAATTAAAAAATCCAAACATTTTTCTAAGGATATCAAATATTGCAGACACACAAAAATAATTACAAAATTCAAAGAAATGAAATTCAAAGATTTGTCACCTCTGTTAGTTAATAACTGAGTCGATCGTTTTTAGTGGCACAGTTCGGTTCGTTGAAATTTGAAACAACCCTTCACAAGTCCGACAAGCAGAATTATCTATTGCGTCCACGCCTACGCAAGTTCCACAAGTTTCGTCGGGAACCGGTCGAACTTGCCGACACTGTTGAACAATTATTCGCCGCTGTCAAATATCAAAGCAGAGCTATTTCTCTATTGGCAGAGAAAGCAAATATGCAGAGCAGCCGTGCACGTGTTCCGTTTCCCAGGGATATTCAGAAATGAGATCCCCCAATTGTTTCACGCTGTACGAAGATATTACCATTCAACCGCAAACTTAACGCCAGAAACAATGACGGTTGTTCCATTAAAATCTTCCAGCATTCCTCGAATCGAATCATCCGTGTCGAACTTGCCCGCAGACAAACGACAAAGTAATCTCCTATCATGTGCTCGGAACGAAAATACTATTTAACAAACATATTTCACTAGGTGTGAAAATTGATTGACGTAAACTTATATTGTTTTATAAATTTTATCAACTTGCACAGTTCGATTTCATCTATTAACAAGAATAATTAACTAACTCTTTCATTGCAACATTATTGTAAAGTTGACACTGTCAATCTTTTATCTGGAATAATAGATAGTCAGCAGAATTTAATAAATTTTTCGTTGCAATATTACATACAATCGTGAAACTGACACTGACCGTGGAACCGCGCGACGAAATCCGTGCCGACGACCATACAGCCTGCCGTACAACCGAGAAAACTCGTTTTCACGACGAATGGGGATCGGATTGTTTGCGGAAACTGGCAGAAAATCGGCGGTCGCGGAACGGTTCCGTGAGCGGATCCGGCGTTTTTCGCAAACGGAGTCGGCTCACCTGTTGGCACCGAGAAAAAGGTCCCCAAAGATGTCGAAAAGGCTCCCGGTAAGGTCTCCAGGGAAGGCTCCCTCTTCTTCCCGAGGTCCTCTTGATGTGACGAGACTCGGAACGAATTACGGTTCACTGCTCGACGACGCCGGGCACCACGACTTTGCGTCTACGCGGGAATGCCGATCAGAGGCATCGCGACGCTACCCGAACACGACTGGCACCCTGCGTGGGTGCTCACCACGCACCTCCTCTCTCCACAAGTTTCTCATGACAGGCAAGCTTGCCTCCCTTTTGCGCATGCGCGCGATTCAGGATACGGGCATTCAATTCTTTTTCTCGTCTAACAAGGGAACATATTCAGATGCGAAAATCCGATTTTGATGAAACGGGTGTTATCTTTGATACAAAATAGGGGATACATGTTTCAGGATTTTCTTTTTTTTGCCATTTAACAATAATTATGCATAATGGAAGATAGTCTTGCACCTGGCGTGCGTAGGAAGGAATTCTGGCTTGTTTTATCGAAATATAAGCATTTAGTATAAACGTGTATAGTATTTCAAACAATACCACTGGGTTATGTGTCGTTTATTGTTTTATTAGTAGCTAAAGAAGGTGGCGCATGTAGCAGCGTGACGCGGTGCTAATTACCGCGAGGCACAGAGGTCAATTTGGACGAAATCGGATTCAAAATCAAAGAACATTCGATAGAAACGAGGTAGAACGATGAAATCGATATAGCTCGAAAGACCTCGGTCGCCGAGGCATCGCGTGGATCAAAGAATAGTATCTCCTGGCCGATAGATGTCCCTAGACCCTTTGCTAGACCCGTGTTGTGGACATATATCGAGAAAACATTGTATATGTGAAAACTTCAGGATCAAATGTTGAGGTTTAGGTAATAATTAGCTATTTTATTTTCTTGTGTTAGACATCAATAACATGTGTAGATGCATTTTCTTCTTGTATATTGATTTTCGCAGTAAGCTGCAATAATTGTCAAATTTTGGGATGATTGACATTGAAGTCGAACATTCCACTATTTTTCTGTTAAGTAATTTAACAATATTAATTTATATGTGTGTGTGTGTGCGTGTCACTACTACATGTCATCATATATTCATTATTATAATATTGCTCTCGGTTCATTTACGTGAAAACATTAATATATAGTGACGTGTGCAACGACAATCGATAAAATCGAAATATTCTTGAACATACTCGACCTACAAAAATATTGCAATGGGCTATTCATTGAATTGATAATTATGTGAATGACAAGTATAATGATGTGATCTTTCTGAAATTGATGTATTGTCTAAAACATTAATAAATTAATTTTACATACTTTTTGGGTTAAATCTTTAGTTTATATCAAAATTTTCCTGTTTATATAGTTGTGGATTACAAGTACATATATTCTAAAGCGCGGTTCTGCAACGGATCTCCGAATACATGCATTACTACACACTGAAATGAACGAGGTACTAAAAACTAATTAGTTGATTTTAACATAGTCTACCTACGTACACCTGTGAAGTGTACTTTCGTACAATAATGTAATATGTGCACCTTAAATTTCACTTTTCCTGCATTGCAATTATCTGAAATGTCTTGTTTTCACTTTCGTTGCAAACAGAGATAGCAATTATTATTTATTCCTTCATTCCCCGCATACAATAATTTATAATTTCCCCACATAAAATAAATTTTTACGCGTTTATGATCTCTAGTATCGTGTATTATCTCCATTTAAATTGTGAACAGGCGATATAAATTTCGAATTTACTCGCACTTCTCGCAACCAATGCTAATTATAGTACTCGCAAATTTTTAAACCTTCGCACGTTGAAAATCCGCAGATGAAAATTCGCCCACTCTCTAATAAGAAATAGAATTGTTGTTATATTATAAATATATATATATATATATATATATATATATATATATATATATATATATATATATATATGTGTGTGTAGGATTGAGACGGGTAACGGACTAACAAAGTGTTCAATAAAACAAGAATTTAATATAAACACAATAAAATGATACTGTATCAGGCAGATACAATCGAACAATTAAAAGCTAATTTAGATGTATACGATCGGATGAAGAAGAAATCGGATCGGAAAGTATATCCGAAGAAAAAAGATGAAACGACAGGAAGCAGAGAAAAACCGAACGTGGCAAGCAAACCACGGGCACCACGCTGCAACACCTGCGGAATACCCGATCACGAAGCAAAGAACTGCCCAGAACGCGGAAAAGGACCGAAATGCTTTAAATGCAACAACTTCGGACATATCGCAAGTCTAATCACTTTAATTTAATTTAGGGCCGTAGAAAGTCGTGAAAGTTAAGCGTAATGATCGTTACGACGTAATTCGCATCAGTGATGGGGAGGGACCACACGTAACGAGTACCGCAGTAGATTACATGAAACCCTTCGATTGTAACGAGGAATTAAATGAATGATGTCTTCGAGGGCGAAGAAAATGCAGGAAAGGCCGAGTGTGGGAGCGCGAGCGTTCCCTCCGCGAAGGCGTCTCGATGCGACGTTTCGGACCGTTGCGAGTATCGACAATTCGGAAGCTTCGAGAAGCGTGGCGACCGTTGCGATCATCGAAGATTCGAGAACGCGGAAAAACAAATAAAACGCGCGGAGGCGACGGACCTGGGGTCCAAATAATTCGTTTGCTCGACTCTAATCCGTACTGGACGGGCGCGTGTAAAGAAGCGAAGTGACGTGTGGATCAATTTTCATTCTGCTGAAATTTTGTTACTTTTCCAAGGGGGTTTTTCCTATTATTGTTTATTTTTTCGTATAGTTCGTTTCCTGGTGTTTGTCTATTGTCTATCGTGCTCTGTCGTCGAGCAACGTTTTTTCTAGAGTCTCGGATTTTATTCGGCAGAATATTCTTCGTTCCCGGTGAGCAATTTCGCTTCTCATTTCACTTCTTTCGCCCCTCCTCTATTAGTTCTATATATCGTTATACTCCAATCTCTCTCTCTCTCTTTCTCTCCCTCTCTCTCGCTCGTTCGTGTCACTTTTACATTAAAATACCACTCAATTATAGTTCTACAACGATACATCGTAAATATAGTTAACGTCGAGTCGCAGGATGCAACAGGCATCAGTTAGAAACAAAGTGAAATTAAATTAAATTAATTTAAAGTGTTATCGCGGAGGGAACGCTCGCGCTCCCACACTCGGCCTTTCCTGCATTTTCTTCGCCCTCGAAGACATCATTCATTTAATTCCTCGTTACAATCGAAGGGTTTCATGTAATCTACTGCGGTACTCGTTACGTGTGGTCCCTCCCCATCACTGATGCGAATTACGTCGTAACGATCATTACGCTTAACTTTCACGACTTTCTACGGCCCTAAATACTTCTGTTTGATTTTTAATTGCCGGCCGAATTGCGTTCTTTTAATGAACACCAAATCGCCCTCCTGGTATTTTCTCGCGGGTTTACATTTCTTGTTGTAAGTTTTTCTATTTTCTTCTTGTACTTTTAAGAGATTTTCCTTAGCAACTAACCGCAATTCATCGCGATCTTCCTGAAATAATTGAATTGTTTCTTGTTCAATTATCGCGAGGATATCATGGTCTCGTTTGTGTCGCATTCGCATGCCGAACATGACTTCAAAGGGAGTCATGCCAACGCTCCGCTGGTAGGTACTGTTAACGCATAATTGAAAAGATAATTTTGTAAGTACCGGAATTATCGTCCTAATCGTTCTCTCGACCTGCCCGTTCCCTCTTGGAACCCCCGTCGTAACCAAGATATGTCGAATCCCTTCATCCATACAATAGTTTTGAAAGTCGACCGAAGTAAACGCCGCTCCTCGATCGGAAATGATTCTCTCGGGATTTCCGAAAACTTTCTGCTGCCCACTTAGCTTATTGATAACTTCCTTCGCGTTGACACTTTTAGTAGGATATAACCAAATAAATTTTGAAAAACTGTCTATTACTACGAAAATATATCGGTAAGCTTTAGTTGTCGCTGACATCGGTCCTACATGATCAACATGGTAGGTATTTAACGGTTTATCGCCTTTTGGCAACGGCACTAACTCTCCCTCTTTCTTACCGGCTTTCTTATCGGATATGATACATGGGATACAGCAGCTAATAAAATTTTTTAGTTTATCCTCTAGCCGCGGGATATAATATTCGGTTTCTATAGTTTCTTTCATTTTCTTAATACCGAAATGGCCGTTTTCGTGTGTGTTCCGTATTATTTCGGTTTGCAAACAGGATGGCTCTACTATTAAATCCCTATCATTCTTTCGCTTCATTAAAATATCGTGATCTATGAAATAGTTATCATATGGTTCGTTTTGCAAAATGCATTTGATCGCGTGTAATCGCTCGTCTTCAAATTGCTTTTTCTTTATCATCGCATGTAAATGATTCGTAACAACTAACGCGGGATGTCTACTGAGCGCGTCCGCATGTTTAAGTCGCGTTCCACTTCTGTGTTCTACCTCGTAATCGAACTCTTCGAGGGTTAGTGCCCATCGCGCTACCTTCGGAGACAAATCTTTTTTAGTTAGAGTCTTTTTAAACGCCTCGCAATCCGTAACTATTTTAAATCTGATACCGAATAAATAAATACGTAGTTTCTTTACTGCGTTAATTATGGCTAGCACCTCTAATTCGTAAGAGTGTAGTTTCTTTTCTGCGTCAGTCGTTTTCTTACTGTAATAGTGAACCGGATGAAATTTACTGTCTTCGTCAGTCTTTTGTAGGAGAATTGCCCCGTAGCCTTCCTTGCTGGCATCAGTATGCAGTTCTGTGATAGCTTGCGGATCATAGATACGTAGTACTGGCTTCACGGATAATACTAACTTCAATTTTTGAAATGCCTCCCTCTGACTACTATCCCATACGAATGCCTGCTCTTTCTTAATCAAGTCCGACAAAGGTCGAGCCATCTTTGAATAATCATGGATAAATTTACGAAAATATCCCGTCAATCCTAGGAAGCTTTGCACGGCTTTCTTACTTTTCGGTATCGGAAATTTTTCGACTGCTTTGATTTTTGATTCGCTTGGGTACACGTTTCCGTTTTCGATTTCCTGACCAAGGTATTCGATTCGCGTTTTGAAGAATTGACATTTGTTCCAGTTGATCATTAACCCGTTTTCTTCCGCTACTTATAACGTCTCTAATAAATTTTCGAATGCCTGTTCATCGTTTTCTCCGGGAATAATAATATCGTCTACGTACGTGAAAACTACTTTGCGTCTCACTAGATCTTTAAATATTTCGTCAATGAATCTAAGAAAACTAGTAGGGCTAATTGATAGTCCGAAAGGTGTTTTTAAAAATTCATATTGTCCGTCGGGCGTTACGAATGACGTATATTTCCTACTTTGTTCTGCCATTGGTACGTGAAAGAAGCCGTTTTTAAGATCTATTACTGAAAAGATGCGGGCTTTCCTTAATTCGTCTATTCTGTCCTCTATAAGTGGCATTGGAAAATGATCTCTCTTAAGGGGGCCGGCAGGTCGACTCTGTGTAACCACACACATACATGAAATCCATATACGTATATGAACTTGCAAGGGTCAAAATGTTGACAAATTGACGCTTCAATATCGCAATGAGCAGTTTAAAAGTGGTCACTTGGGTTTCCTAAAAGTCCAATCTAGGTCTGTCCAGAGCCCAAATTGCGAATTTCTACCTCATCGTCGAGTAATTTGTAATATTCGGCAGAAATCTCGCTTTCTGAAGCAAGGATGACGTCACAAGATGGCTGCCGCAGAGAGATTCTCTTAATTTCGAGAGATTTAGTGTTCGTATCGAAAAAAACGCTCTGGACAGACATAGCAAAGACATGTACGAACACGGTGGTATGCATTTTTAATTGATTACTTACTTATTTAAGGCGTAAAATGTCTAGAAAAAAACGCACCATTTCGCGGTTCCGCTTACTAGCGCCCCGGTCTCCCCGCGGCAAACACTGTACCTTGCGATAGAATACGGTCGATAATGCAGGTCGATATTACAGGTTTACATATGTACGATATGTATGCTGCCGAATATTGCAAATTACTCGACGATGAGGTATAAATTCGCAATTTGGGCTCTGGACAGACGTAGATTGGACTTTTAGGAAACACAAGTGACCAGTTTTAAACTACTCATTGCAAAATTGAAGCGTCAATTTGTCAAGATTTTGACCCCTGCACGTTTCGCTACGCATCTCGTAACGTCACGCTTGCTTCGAACGCCTCGCGACTGGCAGTATGCTGCCGAATATTGCAAATTACTCGACGATGAGGTATAAATTCGCAGTTTGGGCTCTGGACAGACGTAGATTGGACTTTTAGGAAACACAAGTGACCACTTTTAAACTGCTCATTGCAATATTGAAGCGTCAATTTGTCAAGATTTCGACCCTTGCACGTTTCGCTACGCATCTCGTGACGTCACGCTTGCCTCGAACGCCTCGCGACTGGCGGTATGTTGCCGAATATTGCTAATTAATCGACGATGAGGCAGAAATTCGCATTTTGGCCTCTGGACAGACCTAGATTGAACCTTTAGGAAAGACAATTGACCATTTAGAAACTGCTCATTGCAATATTGAAGCGGCAATTTGAAAATTTTCTGACCCTTGCACGTTTCGAAAGAGGCCACGACCTTCGGGTCATCGATTCTGTTGAAACTTTGCATACTTATAGATCTCGTTGTCCTGTTCACAAATATACACCATTATAGGGGCAGATACTCAATAATTTTCGCGATATTAACGATTGAAGTTTCATTATTTCCTATGTAATGCCGTATTTTTTTCTACGGTACAACAAGATTCGGTTTGGCGTGACTGCAGCGTACCAAGTTTTCAACCGGACGACCAGTGTTCAAATCCTGTCTACTAACGTATTTTTTTAAATTTCATTATGTTTTATCATTGTATATATATAATATCAATTTCACTTCAAAGTACCGATTTAATTTTGATAAAATATAGCAGGCCGAAGGTCGTGGCTTCGCCTTAGCATCTCGTGACGCCACGCTTGTTTCGAACGCCTCGCGAAATTCACATTTTGGCCTCTGAACCAGAATAACCAGAGAGTTATCAAATCATTTCAACGGAAAAATTGTGATTTCATTAGTTTCTTTTCGCAGAAATCGATTTTTTCCAAAATCCTGAGGTGACAGACAAATTTTGTGATCGGATTTGATGTCAGCGTGATAAAATCTACGAGAACAGATGTACAGAATGTCAAGAAAAATCTAACAGTGCATGGCATTGGATAAATCACAATTTTGTTTAAATATTCCAAGTTTATTTTCAAAGTTAAAACATGTTTGTACCATAGTCTCTCTATTTTTCCCTTCTTTTGCAATATTTTAACTTCTAAAAAAAAATCATAGCTCTATCTCATTTCTATCGAAAGTTCTTTGATTTTGACAGAAACTTCGTCACTTTGTCAAATATAGTGTTACGAGTATCGATATGTTACGATATCGAGACATCACGCCGAATGGTCTTCGTTGTATTGTCGTCACTAAGACAACGCGGCTAACTTCTCGGTTTTATATATTGTAAACATATATAAAACTTTGGAAAATGCTATAAACTTTTATATATATATGATATTATTCAAGTTTATTTTACGTTTAGTCTTTAGTTGTAAATTTGTATTTGTTTGTTTCTTAACTTCAGATTTGACATCTAAAGTAAAAAAATATGACAAATTTTGTTTAATTTTTTATGCGCTTTGTGGCATAAAAAAAGCTGCTTTAATTTCATTTTGAATATAATTTTCTTTCTGACAGGAAGTAAATTCTGACTCATTTTCTTTTTAAAAGAAGTCCTGTTAATATATGTATAAAATTATTATAATGTTAAGAATAAACTGATTCAATTTAATATAAATCAAATGATTTCCTTAGCTTTTGCATACACGTGAGTTTGATTTCAGAGATAGTAGCAAAAAACTGCAAAGGTAATGTGACAACGAGTCCTGTGTATATCTATGCGCCCGTGGCAATGTACGTGTTAGCATGTGTTGGTCGGCTGAATCGGGCTCATGCAGAAATCAGTTTCACGAAACGCTTGTAAATTTACGGGTTTGATGACATGGCAACAGTGAGGCGAAGATGATATGTGGCAACCATGTCTAGTCGCTAGCTTTCTCTCTCAATTTTCGTTTCTCTTTTCCACTACTTTTCAAGTCGGCATTTCATATATTCTTTTTTACCGATATGTCGTAGACGCGATGTAGTTCCACAAAAAAAATTTTAATCATTCCACAATCAGTTTTCCCTACTGACCGTTCGAGGACCGTTCGAGGATTGGCGTGACAGTCAAGGCCAAATGCCTGCCGGCCCCCTTAATTCGCTTGTTCAATTCGCGGTAGTCTACGCAAACCCTATACGAACCGTTTTTTTTTTTGGTACAATAACCACTGGACTCGCATACTCGCTTTTACTCGGTTGGATCACTCCGTCCTTCAACCATTCATTTATTTGCTTGTTTAATACAGTCTTTTCTTTTGGTGCCAATCTCCGTGGTTTCAAGCTAACTGGCGAATGATCGTTTACCGATATAACTGTTTCGATTTTTGTGCTTACCGTACGTTCAGGCGTGTATTCCGCAATTACAGTCTCTAATCTGTCCTTATATTTACGCTCGACGTCTAATTCTTTAGCATTCACTTCGGTGCACAACACTCTCATCAGTTCACTACACACTGTTTCACTGTTGTTTTCCGCGTCTGCTTCTTCCCGGTCCTTCCCTGCCTCCTCCTTCCCGTCGGTGACGTTGACTGGAACTTCCTCTGCTTGTTCGGTTGCTGGTGGTATCCTCTGCATTTTTATTATTTCTCCTTGTCGTAGCTGTATTTCCACGTTCGCCAAGAAATCTTGCCCCAGTATCACGTCGTATGGTATCGTGTGCGTCGGTACCACAAACAAATTCAGATCGTATTCTTCGTTCTCTATCCTCACGTGGTTTTAAACGTGCCGATAACCGGCGTCAGTGCGTTACCTGCTCCCGTAATAACCGTGGGTGTTGCTTTGAGCGAGGGACAGCCTGCTTCTTGATATTTTACTTTTGAAATTAACGAAAGTTCACTTCCAGAATCGATCAAAGCATGGCACTGTATATCGTTTATTCGTATATCGCGTGTCGTTCTTGACCTGGAGATGCAGTTTACGTTGACTGCGTTGTTACTGTTTTCTTGATTTGGGCAACGACTTGCGATATGTCCGAAGTTGTTGCATTTAAAGCATTTCGGTCCCTTTCCGCGTTCTGGGCAGTTCTTTGCTTCGTGATCGGGTATTCCGCAGGTGTTGCAGCGTGGTGCCCGTGGTTTGCTTGCCACGTTCGGTTTTTCTCTGCTTCCTGTCGTTTCATCTTTTTTCTTCGGATATACTTTCCGATCCGATTTCTTCTTCATCCGATCGTATACATCTAAATTAGCTTTTAATTGTTCGATTGTATCTGCCTGATACAGTATCATTTTATTGTGTTCCTGATCCTGTATGCCGTCTACGATGTGTTCGATCAGTGCGTTGTCTTCTATATTACTTTCGCTAGCAATTTCCATCATTGCGTATATGTACTGTCGCCCTGTCTCCTGCGGCTTCCTCTTCCGTCTTGACAGCTGTGCGTGCACTTGAGCACTGTTCACCACGGTTTTAAATTCTTTTTGTAATCGTTCCTTTAAAATTTTCCAAGAGGTAACACCTCTTTGTGATGTCAAAAATTGCCTGGCTGACCCTTTCAACATCCTTTTCCCATAGACGAACATCTGCAGGTCATTCCACTGCAGTAGTGCACCGGTTTCTTCAAATTCGTCGAGCCATTTGCGGATCGACAATTTGTCATCGCCTGTGAAACACGGCAATGATTCCTCGACGTCGCGGATCGTGAATATGCTTGTTTGTGTTTCCGTCTGTCGTTTCTTCATCTTTTTTCTTTGTTTTCTCTCAACCTCGTTCTCTTCTATTACGGATTCTTTAGATTCGAACTCTTCGTATTCCGATTCTTCAGTTCTCGCTTCTTCATCCTGCATTCCTTCGTATTCTTTCAATCGTTCCTGCAGTTCTGATTTCGTGCCCTTCGTGTTTAAATGTAATTGATTCAGCTTCTTCCTTAATTCCTGTATTTTCATTTCGTCTATTTTGGTCTCTTTTGTTTTTCGCGTGTCCAAGATGGTCTCGTCTATTTCGCTTTCTTCCGAACATGAGGCGGTTATCACATTGTTGATTCCATCTGCCATTGTTCCCCTTTCTTCTTTCACTTTTCCTTTATCAGTCTTTTCACTAAAGCAATTCGTGCTGTTCCGTCAGTTATCACTCACTTATTGTTTCACTTTCACTTTTACTTGCGCGATAACTGTACCGTACCGACGAATGCCTCGTTTCGCTTTTCTCTTCGCCCGTTACGCTGTTGTCTCAAAATCGTCACGAGTGATCGCGTACCGATTTATATCGAAATTTTGGCTTTATCCCGGACGAGCCCCCAATTGTAGGATTGAGACGGGTAACGGACTAACAAAGTGTTCAATAAAACAAGAATTTAATATGAAAGGTCCAGAAAATAGGTTCAACGTACAATCAACTGCTCACGCTCGTGGTTCGAAGACGAAAGACCCCCAGGCCCGGCGCCTCCGCGCGTTTTATTTGTTTTTCCGCGTTCTCGAATCTTCGATGATCGCAACGGTCGCCACGCTTCTCGAAGCTTCCTGAATCGTCGATGCGTCTCCATGGCGGGAACGATCGCAACGTTCCGAAACGTCGCATCGAGACGCCTTCGCAGAGGGAACGCTCGCGCTCCCACATATATATATATGAGCTGTTTATTTTGAAAGTGGCCCAAGTCCATTTATACTTCAATTGAGATATTTAAGGGTTTGTGTTTCAATGCAATTAAAAATCTACGTACAGAATACTAATGAGTCATACCGCTTAAGTGTATATAAAGGAGTTAAATTTATAGTTCCTATTAAAATAATGGCAATTATTAAGTGAATAATATGCGTTTTCTTATCAAGAATGGAGTTAGGCCAATTTCAAAATTAACAACCAGATTCGTTATAAAATTTGAAGGAGCCCAAGTCCATTCAACATAATTTAAGATGCTTCAAATCGAAAAAAACAATACTCAATTTATTTTATATATCTTTACAACACTTCAAAAACATAATTTATGCGATTCAAAACATTTTTTAACTACATAAATTACAAAACAATTTACTGCTCATCTACATTTTGTGTGTGTGAAAGGGATTCGAAGAAATTATGATATTCCGGTGGTATATATCGTAGTAGGTCCATTATATCCTTGTATTTTGCTGTTGTAATGTGTCTGATATTTTTATACAGTTGTGTCAATACAATATATTCGAACTTTCTTGGTCTACCCCGATGTGGTAATAATTCCAGGACTTCAAAATGTTCATTCTCATTCACTAATGTCTTATAGAAAATTTTACACGGTTCATTTCTGACAAAACGCATCCAACATATTTTTAACCAGTTTATCGATTCTCCGTTAGAATTTTTTACCCTTTTAAAAATTGCGTCTTCTAATAATTTTGTTGATACAAAATCTTCTTGTTTCATTTAATTTACAATAAAGTTATTACCTTTTCGGCACTTTTTGATAATATTATAATAATGTTGGGGGACAAACAGTAAATTATTTTTTTTTAATGACATTTCTACCACGCCAAAATCTCTATCATTTGGTAAAAACGAATATCCTGATATTAAGAATTTGTGATCTATGATTTCCACATTATTTTCAACAGTTTGTACAATTTTTAGCCACATTAAAGCTACTTTAATGTTTCTATTTTGTCCTGCACACATGTCACTGTAAGCTATAATGTGTCTTTCACTTCTTAAATTTTTAACATGTTTTAGGATGCATGAAGCTATTTCTTGAGCACCGTTTTTTGTAAAACTGAGGTTAACTTGTTAAATACTAATTAATTAAAATTACCTTCATTACTGCCTTCGGACATTATCAATAATAAATATCTCAATTTAAGTATAAATGGACTTAGGCCACTTTCAAAATAAACGGCTCATATATTGTTTGAACTACCAGAAAGAAAGAAAGAAAACTACCAGAAAGAAAGGAGGTGTTAGCTGCGTTTCTTGATGTTCATGAAGCTTTTGATAATGTTTGTGTTGATATTCTTCTTTCCAAACTTGCGAATATTGGCTGCTCACTTAATATCCTAAAATTCATCAAGTTCTTAACTCATGAAAGATTTGCGTTCTCTACTCTTTCTGAAGATACGAACAGAGTTGTCTGTAGGGGCGCCCCTCAGGGCGGCGTTCTTAGCCCTTTGCTATATATCATTTATGTTGCCAATATCTCCGATAATGTAATGAGCTCTGTCACTGTCTCTCAATTTGTAGATGATAGTACTGTTTTCCATGAATTCGAATCTACTAGCAGTGGCAGAAATATTATTAAAGTTCCGTTTCACAACTATTTTTGTTTTGGGATTGTAACGAAAATTTAAGAAATGTAATTTGTAGAATCATGTCGGTTTCGGTATTGTAACGATTTCGGTATTCATCCAAAGGCTACGCCGAGTTTACACACGGCCGCGCGTCTCGGCCCCCTACTACATATTATTTAAAAATGCTTTCGAGTTAGGTATGTATATAAAAACTTGTATGTTACTAATTGTGCTAATTGTTTAATTATTTTTCATCAATAATCATTACGTATATCGGTATATCAACTATGATTATTGTTTTCAGGTAGATGCAGCGACAGGACTGTTGACGTCAAACAAAATAAGACAGATGAGGTATCGATGAATTCTATAAGTATTGGTAAGTTAATAGAACTATGTAAACGAATTTAAATATGGAAGTACCTATTTGTAAACAAAAATCTAAATTTTCAGGAAACCAGCAAACCCAAAACATGGTAATATTATTGTAAAGAAAGTAATCTCTGTGCGCATGCATGGAGAGGGATGCCGAAGCAACCCGAGAGTTACCGAACCAAGCCGACGTGGTTCGTACCTGCGTCGTAATAAAAACTCTGTCGTGGTCGTGCGTAGTATCCACACGTTTTAAAAGAATAGAACCGTTCCACCTTATATATATATACATCAAAAGTATCATTGTTAAACCAAGTTAATAACTACTTATAAAATATACATTGTTAACACAGATCAGTGATAAGCACCGTGCATTTTCCTCTCCACTTCCGCGCGGTACATTCTTTCCCTCGCAACAATTATGGAACAGCATTTGAAAACGATCATCGACTTACAGCGTCTACTACGATTTACGTCACTTTTAACCGCTTGTAGCTCGTGTCTATATCGATTTCGATGAAATTTTTAGGGTGTGCATAAAAAACATACATATATTGTGACGTCGCAGAATTGCCTACGTCCTTCCGAACCGATAACGAGAGGTCCGCCCACGCCTAGATGGAGGGGTTGCTGAAGGAGCAGGAGCTCGTTGTCCGGGACATCTGGAGCCCCAATTTCATTGCTAATGTACTATTTAATAATAATAATATTTAATAAACCATGGTGGCATTAATCGGCATAACATGCATTACTGGAGTGTAGAAAATCCCCACTGGTTACGACAAGTTGAACATCAACGTCTTTGGTCGGTTAACGTTTGGTGTGGAATCATGGGGAAAAAACTCATTGGTCCTTATTTTATTGAAGGTAATTTGAATGGAATCAAATATCGAAATGTCCTGGAACAGGAACTACCATCACTACTTGAACATGTTATCTTGGACGTTCGACAAAGTATGTGGTTTCAGCATGACGGTAGCCCAGCGCATTACTCAATAGCAGTACGGGAAGTATTAGACCGTGAATACAATGGTCGGCGGATTGGCAGAGGTGGGCCGATTAATTGGCCTGCTAGGTCGCCTGATTTGACATCGCCGGATTTCTTTCTGTGGGGCTACCTAAAAGATAAGGTTTATCAACAAGTGTCAACAATTCGTGAAAACATGGTAGAACGCATAAGAAACGCTTGCGCTGAAATTCCCGCAGATATGCTTCTGTCCTGTGTACAGTCATTTGAAGAAAGGATTAATAAGTGTATTGAAGTTGAAGGTCAAAATGTCGAACACTTACTCTAATTAATTGAACAGTAAGAGGCAAGGAGAGATCCGTTATAACGAGATACGATCAAGTGCACGCGTACCCGGCGAAAATTCAAAGTCGATTTTCTCGAAAACAAAGCCTCACATGAAAAAATTTTGTTCCATATTTTCGACTTATTTTTTCATGTAGAATCATCCCCTTTTCGCTTGTACCATCAGTTACCGAACACCCTGTATAACCCAGTATATACAGAATATTTCACCTAACTTGACCACCTTAAATATATCGCTTATTTTGCATGATAGAAAAAATGTCAGGGGTAGAAAATATTCTGTTTGAAGGCGCCAATGCGGTGATGGGCCGAATTTTTTTCTCACGGTCATTTTTTTCGAGATTTCAAGGTCATCGTATGTTTTCTTAAATGGGAACGCATATTTCCACTACAACAGTCTTATACTTAGCTTATGAAAAAACAAATCCAACGAGGTGTAATGTGTTGACATTCACGTGACCCTTAGCGAGGAAATTATGAAATGTTTGTCAGTAACTTCAGGGGCGTCGTTTATGCGTTCGGGGACGGTAAATGAAGGAATTTAAATTTCATTGAAACGGTGTACCGTGTAATTGTTCCTGGTGCTTGTAAACAGACATTCGTATTCTCCTTTCATCGATTTGATATGTTTACAAGCATTATTATCAAAGCGATAATCTGACCACCCCATGGGACGACTGCACCATCCTCGCCGGGACCCCCTTGTCTGATGTCCGACATAGTCCTTCGTCCCGCGTCGTCGCCTCCGGGTTGTCTGGCCCGTGTGCAACGTTTCCATTTTCAAAAGATCTGTGCAGATGATTTTTCCTTGTAACAGCCATGGGTTTGTCGATAGAAGATCGTTGCAAAATTTGCAACGTCACATATATATATATATACAGGGTGGCCCACATAACTCTGAACAGCTCAATATCTCGAAAACTATGCCATCGATTTTAAAGTTCTTAGTCTTAAATTGCATGGAACTGAAGGGCCTTCCTGACTACATAAACGTGAAGTGGCCTCCCTTCCCTTTTAACGGGGGAGGGGAGGTACCTTTATAATTTTAAATGGAACCCCCTATAAAATGTTACATATTTAGATTCTACAGGAAAAAACAAGTCAATTTTGTCGGAAACATTTTTTTGTCAGATACTTCCATGATGAGATATAACAGTTTGAAGTTTCGAGTTGTAGGTACTTGAAGCGCTCGGAAATAGCGTTATGGAATAATACGCGCTTGAGTTCTTTTCTTATTCATGAAGAAACACAAACAATAATATTTACAATTCTTGAGTTTGACTCACTTATCTATGAAAACGTTTTCAGTTTAGAGCTGTTATTCAAGCAGTAACATTGTGATTATGGCTACTTTTGACACAGAAGTGAATATGTTATTAACGTTAGGTGTTTTTTGAACGTTATGGGATCAAAAAATGTCATGCAACATTTCATAATTTAGAAAAGCGGCTTCGCGAGCACGGTGAATTGTGTAAAAAAACTCGCAATAAACTTAAAGCTGTCACTAATGAAAATAATAGTGCCAGTATTCTTGTTGCAATTACATTAAATCCTCATATTAGTCAACGTACACTTGCACAAACATCACATATTAGTCGTTCATCAATTCAACGAATTTTAAAACGGCAAAAGTATCATCCATATCACATGGTTTTATCACAAGAGCTTTCGATAGCAGATTACGATCACCGCGTAAGATTTTGTGAGTGGCTGCAGGGTGTTGTGAAAAATGACTTTTTGTGCAAAATACTTTTTTCCGATGAGGCCACTTTTATGAATTCAGGGCATGTAAATAGACATAATCTGCATTATTGGGCCGTGGAAAACCCAAATTGGATGCGATGTGTTCCCTTTCAACATCGATGGTCTTTAAATGTTTGGTGTGGCCTAATAGGAGACTTTGTGATTGGACCTTATTTTTTTCAAGAAACTGTAACATCTGCAAGTTATTGTGATTTCTTAAAAAATCATTTGCCTGCGCTTTTGGAAGATGTGCCACTGCACGTTAGAAGAGAAATGTGGTTCCAACAAGACGGCGCTCCTCCACATTTTGCAATCATCACCAGGCAATTTTTGAACGAAAAATTTGGGAACAAATGGATAGGTCGTGGGGGACCTCGTCAATGGACTCCTCGTTCCCCGATCTAAAACCATTAGATTTTTTCTTATGGGGATATGTAAAGGACAAAGTTATGTTTGAACCACCGACGACAAAAGAGGATATGAAACAAAGAATACGTGACGCTTGCGCTTCAGTGACTCCCGAAATGTTAAAAAATGTTAGAACAACTTTGATGTTTCGAGTAAGTAAATGTTTACAAGCCCGTGGTGGACATTTTGAACATTTAATTTAAAGTACATTTTATTTCTTCACGAATAAGCAAAGGACTCAAGCGCGTATTATTCCATAACGCTATTTCCGAGCGCTTCAAGTACCTACAACTCGAAACTTCAAACTGTTATATCTCATCATGGAAGTATCTGACAAAAAAATGTTTCCGACAAAATTGACTTGTTTTTTCCTGTAGAATCTAAATATGTAACATTTTATAGGGGGTTCCATTTAAAATTATAAAGGTACCTCCCCTCCCCCGTTAAAAGGGAAGGGAGGCCACTTCACGTTTATGTAGTCAGGAAGGCCCTTCAGTTCCATGCAATTTAAGACTAAGAACTTTAAAATCGATGGCATAGTTTTCGAGATATTGAGCTGTTCAGAGTTATGTGGGCCACCCTGTATATATTATAAGGTGACAAAACTGCCTCGGTTCCTCTGAAGCTAGAGAGGAATCTCCAGCAGTCAAGTACGAAGGACCGGACCGCCCTGTGGCAGGACTTTTCCGAAAAGATAGTTGCGAACGCTCTCACAGGGACGTCCGAGAAATTAAGAGACAAATAATAGCGCATTTCGTGCGTCGTGTCTAATCGCGCGATGAAAAGTTTCAGAACCGTAACCCGGGCCCAAGGGGCCTGGATGCATTTTCTTCAATCAATATCCTCTGCTGTCGTGACTTGGGGACACTCACTTCGCCTGAACTATTGGAAATCTCCCCGGGGAGGAACGAAAAGGATCCCGAGCCCGGGCCAAGCAAGCCGGAGGCGCCGACGAGGGACCAAGGGGACCCAGAAGACAACCGATTCGAAGTCCCGCCGACGCCTCGCCCCGCAACTCCGATGGACCCCTGCGGAAGCGGCTCGAGGAGACCTGGAATGTCATTGGACATTCCCGGTCGCAGAAACGCGATCGTTAGGGAAATCGGGAGATGAGTAGGTCAGGGGCCCTCCCGTCGGGTTGCGTTTCTGCGTAGCGATCATAGGGCACGCGACAGCGATTGGCGGAAGAAAAGATTAGGAAAGTGGGGGACGCCTCGCATCCGCGTTCTCGAGCCCACCGAAACTTCGCGTCACTGTTGCATTGGCCGTAGAGCAAACAAGTCGTTATCCGAAACTTTGTAACCACGATCCAATTATGAAAATACGTTATATTGTTGAACAATTAAGAACATCCTTGTTACTGCGTAACAACAGCGAACCGTTAAATTGTCAAACGAAGGAAAAATAAAATATCGTATAGCCTGCCTTGCCGTGCAGCATACCGGTCAGGGATGCCTTTGGGTAGCGTGGCACAAACTCCGTATTTAAAATTAATCAGGGGTGCAATAGAATTACCAGTAAAACGCCGTAAAAACCGTAATTTGTACAACCTTCTAATCTGCGTCTGCCGACAAAACGGTTGGGCATTTATGAACACGCGATAAACTTCGGAACGTCTAAATTGTTTTATTGCCGTAATCGTCAACTACCTGCGCTGACGAACCGGGAAATTCCCAGCGTTAGTCCACCCCCACAAGGAGCGTCTTCTGACAAAAATATTCCGCCAATTAAATTTCGAGAAATCAATCCCCCGCCAACGCTCGGTTCGCATGCAGACCAGGAAAGATGAGACTCTCGAAAACCCGGCAAAGCAACAACATCTAACATCTAACTCGCCGTCCGATACATTGTAACTTAGTTCTCACTCGCCGTAGTCACCGTACAAGTTTTGGTTAGTAGTCCAATCCCATGTTTCGCGACGCGAATTAAATTCTCATTTTGAGTCTCTTTGAAGTCGTTCCAAAACGACAAGCCGTTTAATTAATAACGATCTAACGAACAAGATGGCGGCGGAAAGCGAATAAAAGACTGCTCTCGCATGTGTGAGTCACGAGATTCTTATAATGAGATAGTTGGCTAGAAGAGAAGAGAACAAAAAGAAGCAACCGGTAAATGCGAAATTCGGAATGTGTCACCTGTGACCCAGAATTCATAATCAAGACAGGTCAACGTCTTGACTTCGTTTCAAGTAAATAGTGGAAACAATTCATTCTACACGAAAATTGTCGAGAAAAACATTTTTTAATGGTCAATTCAACCTCTTAAAAATTCCCACATATCGATTTGTTTAAAAAGTACGTATAGTAACACTAAAACTAGAGGCCGCGTCAAAATAACGGATTCAGTATTATTTAATCTACGAGTGGCGAGATAGTGTGCAAACGCATTCACGGAAGATCATTCAAGAAATATATTTCAATACATTTCTGGTACGTTCACCGAAACAAAATACTTGAAGGTATACTAGCTACTCATCCCACGCCTGGTATTGAATAATGATACAAAACAAAACAATTGAGCTGCACAAGACCCTGCTGTTAAAACACGGAATTTATTTATCCTACTCAGCACCTACATGGTGTAGACGGAAATAAAACGATTTTCTCTCTGTAGACATTTTCCAGCAAGAAATCAAAATTTCATTGCATTCTCTTGAAAGCCTCTCGAAAGCCATGCCCGTCCAGTCTCGTTTTCTCCGTCAAAATAAAATGCAATAATATCGACAATAAAAGCTAACGTTTCAGGCGATGCACTTTAAAATTTCGCAGGTGATGACCGAAGCCGCCCCGATCAATCGTCTTATATAAAAAAATATTATGTCACTAGCATGTGACCGATGTGTTACTCAAAGTGTTAACGAGAAATAAAATCATAATATATTAGCAAATTCGAAAAAGGGAAAAGGGAAGAGGAACAGAGATAAAATGGTGTTCGAACACGTGTTAATAGAACAGTCGAAAGTTTCATTAGCCAACAAAATGAAATACGTCACAGCGCAGTGCGTGCATCCAAGTGGAAAATGTCCTTTCATTAGCGTGCACTGTGCATGAATTATATATGCACCCTGTACGCACTATACAGTGAATTCTCGTCATAAGCCAGTTGCGCGATTGTGGCGACTGACTATTATACGAAATCGGAGGTTCTCGCCGAGCGTCGCATTTGAAATACACAGGGCACGCTGGACCCCTAAGAGTCATATCCGTCTACCAGTCATAAAAAAACCTATGACCACTAAGCGCTAGAGACAAGAAGACTGCGAAAATATCCTTCTCCTTTCATACAAATATTTGTGGAATTTTTCTGACTAAAATGATACCAAATATGATATAATTTCAATGATATTTACTTGTGTAATGAACGATGAAAGTTACTTCCCATTACAATTATGTTAACGGAAAATTAGTGTAAAATGATCCGAATTGTATCGCGTTTTGTATCATTTTAGTAAACAAAATTTAGCAAATATATTAGTGAAAGTCTCGTAAATAAATAATTAATAATAAAAAGTTTAAATTTTGATTTAAAGGCCTGAGCTCACGTCAGTCTTTCATTTTTCCCGAACGCTTCGACTCTCCGCGTCTCTCTTTCTTTCCCATACGTTGCCCTTGTTTTCTACGCGAAACTTTAATCGTTCATTACACACGTAAACATCATCGGAAATATATCATATTTGGTTTCATTTTAATCAGAAAAATGTGACGAATATGTTGATAAAAGTTTCGTAAAAAATAATGAAAAATAAAGAAGTTTTGTTATTGGATTAGTAGTGGTATCCTGGTTTTACACCGATATACGACGGCGGCGGCGGCGACGGCGGTGGCTCTCCAGCTTCGGCCCCTCACGGGATATACCTCGGGGTAGTGGGGATAATGCGATGTCGGCTAAATAAAATGCTCGACGATGTGTGAATGTATGTACACCCCCGATTCACTGTACTGATGAACGGATTATCATAAGCTCACCGATGCAGGGCAGACAACGTGCACCCTCGAACGAAATGAAGTTTATTTTTCCATTCTATTACGTTTTTTACATTTTCATTACAGTGTGAAATGCATTCTATATTAAAGAACAAACGATAAAAAAAGTTTGTGTGCCTTTGAAAGGCAAAGTTTCTGTTGCAACCATGCTGTACTTTATCGAAAATGCTCATCGAGTTAGGGATTGATAGAATAGTCTGTAAACAACGCACCAACCGGGAAAGCAGAAAAGCAATAAGCATATAATCGGTTGTACGTGACTAATGAGAAATTTCATTACCCGAGTAACCGTGCAACAGTACTTTGATGATCAGGGAAATCATGGTAATATCAGCTGGTATGGTATTTACGCATGGTATGGTACGCAGGTATTTACAATCGGATATTTACCGTTGAATAACATTTCCTGGGAAAACAGATGTGTGTGAAACGGCCGACGCAGAGATTATTACATGAAACTGCAGCGTTGTCGAATGCAATGTATCCAGTTTAATCATTCCTTTTCGCTTAATTGTCGTTCATTGCTTAACAGGAATTGAACCGTAAAATATACAGGGTAAATCGCGAATCGTGATCAGTAGAGATTATTCTGTTATTAGCAGTACGATCGAAAAGATTTTTATCAGCTTTTGCATGGTTTCAAGAGAGTTTTAACGTGATTATAAAAAATGATTTGTCAACTCTCTTTCTTAATGTTTTTTTCAAGGTCACCTTGAATTTACTGTAAATAAACATATAATTTCTTTACGCCTATCTGTTAGAGGATTTCAAGACGAATTCGGTAAATATCGGCACATATCTTTTTTTCGTCTGGGTCGAGAAAAAATTAAAAAACTTTGTATTACAAGGAGTATCATATGCTACGCCGTTGTACGCGTTCGAATGTTTTTTGACAAATCAAAATTTACCATCCTTAATTATAGCGATGTTCAAAATGGTGTCCACGAGCTGCAATGCACTCGCGTAGACGGTGAATAAAAGATTATTTAGCATTTTTTATGGCCTCTGCACTGATAGCTGATTGTGAGTATAAATCCACAATCCTTCGTCTCATATCTTCCGGTATTGTTGGAGCATCTGCATAAACTTCTTCTTTTAATGTACCCCATAAAAAGTAATCTTATGGGATAAGATCGGGCGAACGAGCTGGCCAATTAATCATACAGTAATCTTTACTGATCACGATTCGTGATTCACCCTGTATAATTTTCCCACCTTTAAATTCCCAGAGTGGCTCACAGAAATTTTCGAGTATTTTTAAAAAGATGATGGCGAGATCTGAATTAGGCATCGCTCCGAGTTAGTCAACGCGCAATCGATTTCCTTAAAATCAGTCGATTTTTACAGAAAAAGTAAGTGGATACTCGATCGATCGATGTCAATTATTAACTATTTGCTATTCCTTGTATGGAACGCTTAATACTGTGATATACTGTTTAGATTTTCACACCATGCCAAGAAATTTTAATTCGCTGTATCTCATTCTTCACAGCATTGTTAGAACATTTCCTACCGAAGAAGAATTCAAAGTTTCTGCTTACTTAATGGTCTAACGTGAACTCTACTAAATTTGCTGAACCCAGAGCCTCCAAAAGACTGCTATTATTAACAAATTGTGTCTCCCTTTACCTACAGAAATTTTTAATAATGAACATAGGAACAACAAGACTGGAGTATTTGATTTGTAGTTTAAAGTCCCATAAAAAAATAATGAAAAATAAAGAAGTTTTGTTATTGGATTAGTAGTGGTTTCCTTGTCTCCCACCGATATACCCGATCCGGGTCATGTTCACACTTCTCGGAGGCAGCGGCTCTCGAACTTCATGACCCCTGACGAAGTATACCCCGTGGTAGTAGGGATATTTCGACGTCGGTTAACTTAGAAGTCTAGGCGTCCCGATTTCGTTGTATCTTTCGAAATTGACTTCTCGAAAATAAACCGCGTACACTCTATCTTGGATTGCTACGCGAAATTGCCTGCGTGCAGAACGACGCATCGTCGCCATTATTTCGTTAAATTCTGCGTTGGCTCCAGAATACGAAACGTTCTCCTCGTGCGAAGAAGTAATGTCGCAGAAGAAGACGTCGTAGAGGGTGAGGGAGAGAGAGAGAGAGACTCCCTCTCCGCGAGAAGGCAAGTCGCTGGGGGACGTCACTTCTGTGCTCGTCGGCCCCCACTGCGGGGCGGACGCAGAAATCGTGGCGGTGGGCGCAGCTAACCCCCACCGCCGACATTAGGTGTGGGTGCGCAATGTACTGCCGCATCTCAGGGGTGGTTATCACCACATTTAAAAAAAAAGAAAGGAATACGATACGTTCTGCTACCGTAGGCACAGAAACGGAAGCGTTTAGTTCAAGTTGTCCAACGCATAAATAAATTCAATCTTGTAATTTTTACAAGGCAACATACATCAGTCACTTTTTGTTCTTAATCCTACAATTATTGAAATTATAATCTTATTTCCAATTTCACCTATTGATGTTTATTATAAATTTATAAAGTCCACCGTCTACTAATTCTTTATCTTGAATCTAGAACGTTTCTCTTGTTAATTACTTCACATAAAGTACTGTTGCTCCATGGAACATATTGCCATAGATTGACCTAATAAGAACCTGATCTAACAGAATCGATACCTTCCTTTTCTAAATGGACATGGCCGATATCGTTCGCGAGCAATCTGAAAGGCAGCCAAACGTGTTTCCTAGCACGATCTTGCACAAATATAGAGTAATACAGTGATACGGGTGGATTAATATTGAAGTGGATAGGATGTAGGCGGAACAGGATACCGTGGAAATCTATCCACTTTCAGGTTGAGACGTAGACTTTTATTCGGAGCTCGCGGAATATACAAAATTCGAACGCGGACTAGCGAGGCGCGAGGGAGTGAGATCGTATACGACGACTGTCACGACTCGGTCGCAGCAAGAGGCGAAAAGTGAGGCCCTCCGACGCCTACGGAGGGCTTTTTATTTTGTCCACTAACAAAGGACAACGAGTCCCATGGAGGGGAGACGAAGGTCGTCCCCGGAAAACTTTGCCAGATGCGGAAACGTCCGCGGGAAGTTTCTCGGCTGCACGGGGCCAGCTATCAGGTATGTACGTATACCTGGGGTAGCTGGACCCGATGCAAACCGAGGCCATTTACCGGCAAGACGATATCGGGCCAGGCGAGTCTGGTTGCCAGATGTACGGCAGACCCATCCTCGTCTGGCTCGTAATGGGCCTAGGTAAAGACCCTCGGGGTAATTCCGGTCATATAACCGAACCGGGTTTTTCCGGGGACGTGGTAGCCGTCGAGTCGCTACAATATCAATCAAACTGGATCTCGAGGCCATTCGGATCATGCTCAAAGCGAGATCCCGTGGGCCAACAGATTCTTCAAAGCGGCTTCCGGTTTGAGCATGAAACAAGAAGAAAGACGAATGGTTGGCTGAAATCGAATGAATGTCCTCTACTTTGTCAGTAGAAGGGGGAAACGTTGAACGAGATATCGGAGACGACAGCGGAGCTTGTTAGAATACGTGAAATCTCAGTCGCGTGTCATGTATCGTTAAGTACTTGTTGTGCCGAACAGTTACAAAACTTTTTTATTTTTCGTTATTTTTTTTATGAAACTTTTACCAACATATTCGTGGCATTTTTAAAATGGAACCAAATATGATATAATTCCGATGATATTTACGTGTGTAATGAACGATGGAAGTCTTACCATTACAATTACATTAACGGCAAATTAGTGTAAATGTGATTGAATTATATCGCGTTTAGTATCATTTTAATCAGAATAATGCCACAAATATATTGGTGAAAGTCTCATAAAAAAATTATTAATAATAAAGAAGTTTTCATTTAAAGCCCTGCGTTCACGCGGGCTTTGATCTGTGCCGGCGACCGCAACTCCCCGCGGCACTTTCTTTCCCATAGGCTGTCCTTCTCTGCGTTCGCAACTTTTATCGTTCGTTACACAAGTAAATATCATCGGAATTATATCATATTTTTTTTTAAATTTTAATCAGAAATATGCAACGAATATGTTAGTAAAAGTTTCATAAAAAAATAACGAAAAATAAAGAAGTTTTGTCATTGGATTAGTAGTGGTTTTCTGGTCTCGCACCGATATAGCCTACAACGTTGTGACACACTCCTCGACAGCGAAGGCTCTCAAGCTTCGCTGTCCGTTTCTCCGTGCAACATTGTATCCGAGAAGGATATTTTCTCAGTTTTCTTATCACTACCGCTTAGTGTGCATAGGTTTCTTATGACTTGTAGACGGATATGACTCTTAGGCTTCCAGCGTGCCCTGTGTAGTTCAAATGTGACGCTCGACGAGAACCTCCGATTTCGTATTCGTGTCAATAAAAAGAACGGCGGGACTGACATACAACGAGAATTCACTGTATATCGCGTTTGTTGTCATTTCGCTGGATCGGTCTTCGAGCGTGTTTACCACTTGACCGGTTCCAAGGGGGATACCCCAGTAGTGGGGAAAAAAATGTTGACAGTTATGGTACTGACCTTTGCGACAGTTATGGAGATAATAATCTGCATTGTAACAGTGAAGTCGGGTCCATAAGTATTCAAAGGATATAGCCGGATAAGATGGTCAAGAATGCCCTTGGATCAAATTGAAAGGCTAATGGGCCACCGATAGGGTGTCAAGAAATAGTGCATTCGTATAAGAAATCCCGAGAATTTCGAAGAAACGGGAAAGGACACGGCGAATAATTTCAATCAGCCTGCAGCAAACAGGTCACGACAAATGTGAAATTGGGAATGCGTCGCCTGTGACCTCGAAATCGTGATCCAGACGGATCGATACGCAATTTGAACCCCCTACAAATACTTTTGCCCCCCGAAATTGGAATCTGCGCTCCTATGTGCGACTTCATTTCAAGTAAATAGTGGAGACGGGTCGTCCCTCAGAAATATTGTAAAATATACGTCCTGTTTTTTCAATGAACAATTTAGCTACCAAAAAAAGTTTTCCAAAATAAACTGACCACCATTTCTTAAACTTCTGAAATTATGATCTGTGGTCGCGTAAAGAACATTGCTCTAAGTAAATAGTGGAAATAATTCATTCTATACGAAAATTGTCGAGAAGAACATTTTTTAATGATCAATTTGTAGCGGCCATCGGGAGTGAAGCGGTTAATTGATCATTTGCGATGTGATTCCTCTTCGACGGACAATCGAGAACTTCATTTGGAGATTAATCGAAGCGGTGGAACGGGACGGTGCACGTTATCCGATCTAGATTTTTATTTCTTAAATCGAGTTTCTTAAAAATTCAGATCCACCTTGCAATCAGCAAATTGACCTAAAAAGTACACCTTTTTGCTAGCTTTTGCTTTATTCAATTCATCTTTTTCGGAGAAAAGAAGATTTTTCTTCCATTAACTTTAATCTTCGACCGTGATAAGCTCTGCTTGTCGGAGGCATGTAATCCCGGTTAAATATAAAATTCAACGAAGCATTTAGTTCATATGACCGCGAACTAAGTAGTCCAGAATATGCGGCTAATACTTTTTGCTGGCAGAACTGCAATGTTTGTAATCGCAAGACACGGTACATTGAATTTGTCACGCAGTCGCGCAGTTCATCTCCTGATGTTGTCCATTACTGTATTAGTCGTCATTTAAATAACCCTGAGCTGCCACTCTGGGCGCACATATTACAATATTCATATATGTACAGAGTTATGCAATGTATAAAAAATAATTGAGAACAGAACAGAGTTCCAAAATCAGTGTCAGCTCACGAGAGATCACGGCATTTCTGTCCCGAAATTTTGATTCGTTTGTGCAGCGACTAAAGCCGAGATCCTGCAATTTGTGTCGGGAAATCCTAGCCGTCTCTGGCCGCCTGTTGGTCGCGCAGCGTTAACTTTGTAGCGGCCATCGGCACGTACAATAAAACAGTTGACGTGCAAATAGTCGGGTCGGTTTGATGAGGCGAGCGACAGCGAAGCTATTTTTGATAAAGCAGTTTCCAACGCGTGCAATTACAATGTTTTAGACAATGCGTGTCTCGTCCTTCGGAATCTTTCGTTTCCGGCCTCAATAGCAAATGTTGGTATCATAAACACCCGAGTTTCTGAAGGGTCACTCCGACCGAGGTCCGAGAGCCCACAGCTGGCCGCGGTATGTGCCTCACGGGCCCGAAGAAAAACCCGCTATTATCACAAAACCACCACGGTCACGCTTAGCATTCCCGAAAAAGTGCGCCTCGAGCGCAAGGAACAAGAGGGGTAATCAGGCCCAAGGAAGATACCTGATTGGTCAGCGATTCTTTTGGATGTCCTTTTTGGACAGCAAATTTTTCCACACAGGACACGCCCTGCAGAGTTTTTGCCCAGAACGATTGCGGAAAACGCAGGGTCAGAAACTCCTGAGACGCACCGAGATACAGGTCTCCATTGGTAAAATAAAGTACCTCGAATCCGATAACTTGTCTCGAATCATCTAAAGAGCACGCGAACCACAAGTCCCTTCAAGTTTAACCCTTTGAGTGTTCCCAAATATTAATATATAATATTTGTTTAAAAAGTGCGTGCATTAACACTAGAACTAGATGCCGTGTCAAAATGACGGATTTAAAGTTTTTTAATCTACGAGCGCTGACGAGACTGTGAAAACGCATGCACGGAAGATCGTTTAATAAATAACTTTTTCTATATAGATTGCGGCGCATAACTATAGCACCACTAACATTTTTTATATTTTCGACCTGTAAGAAAATAATTCGGAAAAGCCAATAATATGGTATGACAGAGGAGTATAAATAATGGATTCTAGTTGATATTGATTGAAGTTGTATACATATACAGTGACTCCCAAAAATATTCGGACACTAGCTATAACTAACTTTACGACTTGATAATTCCTTTGTTAATGAAGCAATCGTCCCGGGAATTGTTTCTAGCAATAAAAGATCTATTAATGTTGAAAAACATAAATAATTTATTTGAAAAATGTACATAAATTCCATAATAAAAATTAGTAAAAGAAATAATGTACCATTTTTGGCTCACAAAAATATTCGGACAATATTAATTTTTCAATTTAGATAATGTAATTTAGCATTACAACATTTGTTTAATACTTCGTGGCATAACCATCTTGTTTAAGAACATGTCTTAAACTGTTTGGCATATTGTTTGTAATTTTTTTTAAATATTCAACAGTTATATTCGACCACTCAGTTGCAAGTCTTTGTTTTAATTCAGCTATCGATGTAATTGGGGTTTTTCGAATTTTTCTATCCAATTCATCCCATAAATTCTCGATAGGATTAAGGTCCGGTGATTGGGGCGGCGAATGAAGAATTTTGGGACAGCGGTATAATACAAATTCTTGCACAATACGTGACTTGTGCTTGGGGTCGTTGTCTTGGTAAAACTTAGAAGTATTATTAAGCCCCATCTTTTCAGAGCACTTTGAATGAGATTATTTTTGAGTATATTTAAATAATGATTTTTGTCCATGATACCGTCAATAAACACTAGGTTACCGACTCCATATGACGAAATGCAACCCCAGACCATTACGCTGTCTCCGCCGTGTTTCGCTGTACCTCTTGTATTTTCAAAATTAAACTCTTTATTCGCTTTCCGCCGCACCATAGTTCTTCCGTCGGAATTGTACAGATTGAATTTGCTTTCATCAGCAAATATGACATCCTTCCACCACGTCTCAGCCTTAGAAATTAGCTCTCTTGCAAAGGTTTTTCGTTTATTCCTATTCTTTTCGTTGATAAATGGTTTCTTTCTAGCTACTCTTCCATTGTAACCAGCTTGCCTCAGCACTCTCCGAACTGTTTCGGCTGAAACATTTTTGGAGCTTTCGCCTAATAGTTCACTAACTAGTTTTGGAGCACTTAAGCGCGGATTTTTTTTCACTTTCCGAATAATTTTGCTTTTCTCCCTCGTACATAAGAGACTTGGTATTCCAGTTTGCGGAATAGAATCAATGCGATTCTCAATATAAAATCGTCGACAGATATCTGCAGCGCAGTACTCTTACTTATACGAAGCATTGCACTAATTTCGCGATAGGCCTTTCCTTTTTCTCGATGACAAATTACAAGCTGTCGCACATCGAAACTCGTATTCTTTCCTTTGCGACCCATTTTGAACGAATTCACATTTACTACTGACAGTAGTGAGGTGACATGGACATCTAATGGTCCACGAGATTCTGTTTATAAACAAACGTTTTCCCGATCTTCGAATATCGCGTCCCCAGAAGGCGATTGCCAGAGAAATATAATACGTGTCCGAATATTTTTGTGAGCCACAAATGGTCCATTATTTCGTTTAATAATTTTTATTATGAAACGTATGTATATTTTTCAAATAAATTATACATGTTTATCATCCTTAATAAATGTTTTATTGCTGAAAACAATTTCCAGGGCGATTGCTTTATCAACAAACGAATTATTAAATCATAAAGTTAGTTGTACCTAGTGTCCGAATATTTATGGGAGTCACTGTAGATGTGCCATTTTGGTGGAGGCACACTTATGGTGTGGGGTGCATTCTCCAGCAGTGGCAAGTTCAGTTTAGCTTTTTCAACTGCACGAATGAATATTGTGGAGTATATTGGAATACTTCAAAATCATGTAATGCCGTTTATTCATCCAAACGGTCATTATTCATGGACTTATCGATAAGATAATGCTCCAATTCACAAAAGTCGACAAACTACAGCATGGTTTGAAACGTTTGATATCAATGTATTGAAATGGCCTGCATGCTTCCCAAATCAAAAACCAATCCTAAATCTGTGGGGTATCATGGTACGGCATGTTTATAAAAATAATCAACAATTTTCAAACATTTTGGAGCTAAAAACAGCTGTTGTTGAAGCGTGGAATGATATTACTGAAGAAACTTTGAAAAAACTAGTTAACAGTATGAACAATCATGTTTTTGAGTTAATACATAAAAAAGGAGGGTGGATATATTGTTACTGACGACTGACGAAAAGAGTCGTATTTTCTGAGAGCACGTGGCTGGTGCACACCGCGACAGAGATTTATAATCCCTAACCCTAACCCGCATTGCCAGTGCGTCAAAACCGTGCGTCGTAGGTAACAATTTCTCCAATTTTACACTTACTACATTCATTCGCGACACAAACAACAACACTTGTAATTATTTCAATTCAGAATATACAGGGTGAGTCACCAATGTCATTTTTTTGGAGATATCAAGGTCACCTTGACTTTTTTAAATGGAACCACCCTTTTTTAAACACCTACAATGATAGTCCCTTTCATTAGGAATTCAGTGACTATAATTAGTCCAAGGTCATTCAAGGTCAAGGACAGAAAAAACGTATAAAACTAAAATATGGAAGACATAATTACCGGAAAGAACGTACCTGACTCAAGTTGGTCAGAAGCCAAAAGGCAGGAATGGGAACTTCTTGACACAAAAGTGCAAAAGGCAATAATCTTGTCGATTGATAGAAAAATGCTAATGCATCTCCTAAATTGTAAAACTTCAAGAGAGATGCTTGATAAATTAACATCGATATACGGGAAGGATACCGAACAAAAGAAGTGTGCACTGCTACAAGAATTTTTCAACTATTCTTTCGTAAAAGGGAGTGATATAGCAACACACGTGAGCACCCTTGAAAATCTGCCTTGTAGATTAGATTCATTAAATCAAACGATAGATGACACAATGCTAATCACAAAAATACTAGCCACGTTACCTGCTCAATACGTACATTTCGCTAGTGCTTGGGATTCCACGCCATTAGCAGAAAAAACGTTAAGTAATCTTATAGCTAGATTGCAACTTGAGGAAAACCGGTTAAAATTAGAGGAAACCGCGCAAGAAAATCTGGCCTTCAAGTCGTCAATTAAAAAATGCTACAAATGTAATGGTCTTAATCATATAGCAAAGTATTGTAGGCAAAAATCAGCAGAACGTAATTATTTCAAAGACAGAATCGAGGAAAAACCTAAAACAAATACGGGAAATCACTCAAGAAATAATCAGAGGTGCAGTATCTGTAAAAAAACCAACCACGCTGAGAGAGATTGTTATTTTAGGAAAAATAAAACTGCAGCAACAGGTAGATATACTGATGAAAAGGTATGTTTCTTTGTTAATAATAATATAAAAACGAATGGATGGGTAATCGACTCAGGAGCTTCAAATCATACGATTAACGATATTAATCAGCTAACAAACGTAAAAATCGTTAATAACGACATTTCTACCGCAAAAAAGTCCGTAAAAATGGAAGGTAAATGCATAGGTGAAGTCGTAACTGAGAACTGTATATTAAAAAATGTAATATTAATTCCAGAGGGATCACTTCAAATTCCTTGAAGGATCACGAAGTCAGAACGGGCTGTACGTCATAGACATGAAAAAAACAAACACCTTGGAAAGTCTGTTGACAACAAACAGAGACACCATACAATGGCACCGAAAATTAGGACACCTCAGCTTCGCAAACATGCAAAAACTAATAAATATAAGCGAAGGTATGAATTCAATATCTAAATTCAATAATAATCCGGAAATTTGCGATATATGCATAAAGGCTAAGCAAACACGCAATCCATTTAACGGAGAGAGAGATAGAGCGTCGAAACCTTTGGAAATTATCCATACAGACGTATGTGGTCCCATAGAACCCACCACTTGGGATGGGATGAAATACTTTATAACTTTTCTCGACGACTTTACTCACTTTGCTGCCGTTTTTCCCATAAGGGGTAAACACGAGGTAACCGAAATAGTAAAATCATACTTAAAACAGTGTCAAGCAAAATGGGAGAGGAAAGTAGTAAAACTAAGGTGCGATAATGGCAGAGAATACGCCAACAAAGAATTACAGGATTGGTGCAAAAATAATGGAACAATCTTAGACTTTACAGTACCGTATTCGCCGCAGCTAAACGGTAAAGCAGAAAGGCTGAATCGTACTATTTTAGAAAAAGCTCTATCGTTAGATTCAAAAATAAATAAAGTAATGTGGGGTGAAGCAGTTCGAACGGCAATATATCTAATAAATAGAAGTCCTACAACTACAAGCGATAAAACGCAAGCAGAAAATTGGATAAAGAAAAAACCTGATCTTACTAATTTACAAATCTTTGGCTGTGACGCCCACGCAAAAGAACTGGGATATTTAAAGAAATTAGACGAAAGAAGTAAAAAATATACTATGGTAGGATATTCCACCAATGGATACCGCCTATGGGACGAATATAAAGAAAGAATAATAATTGTAAGAGACGTAATATTCAAAAATACCAGCGAAACTGAAGAGGAGCCAATTAACGAAAGTAAAACCTCAAGAGCAATAATTAGGACAGAACACAATGAAATTAATGATGTACTGAATACGCTAGAATATTGTCCTACTAACAAGCAACTTGCAGACTTACTAACAAAACAGCTAAGTAATGTAAAATTCGAACAATGTAAAAATAATCTAGTTTGTACGATATAACTGTTGTTTATATAAGTATAGTTTAGGATAAGTATTGTTGTTAAAAGAAGAAAAAAGTAAACAAGTGTTTCCTCTGCAATAATCACAAGAACTTACAGTTAAGAGGAAGTGTTTATATATACACATATATACTTGTAACTGTAAGCTATCGATAAGGTAGAAATCAATGTAATACCTGTCTAACGACATCTATACAATTATAAACATAATACTGACACGCGTCTGAACAGCGCACACGCGTTGACCTGATCAGTCGCTCTAGGACCTTCCTACTATAAACATACTTAAAAGTAAGACTACGTTGTTGTACATTCACATCCACTGCCATATCCTTATACCTAATTATAACAGAGACACGATATAACTGTTTAATACGAGTTTGCATAAAATTGCCCTAAATTGCTTGTTCGAATTTTTTGAAACTGGAACACTATCGATATTGAAAATTAATCGAATTGTTAAAGTTTCTTTGATTTCAAGAAATATACCTATTTCAGTTTGTTACAAGTTTAATAGATGCTCATTTATAGCGGACACAATATTTGATGATCGTTTAGTTTTCAACCGAGTGCGGGAATCGCACGGAATTTTGTATTCTGGAAAAATATCCTTCGAACCCTTTAATAAATTACTTGGTTGAGAATGATTGATGTTATTGTTGAGGTTGAGATGTTCCGGGGTATTCGGGGAGACACTTGGTACGCGTAGTGTAAACTACATTTATTCATAACGATATGCACTCCATAGCATAACACGAAAGGTAAACGATCGATAGCAAACACAAGACAAACATCTTCACGAGATGCGAACTTGTTTTTCCCGCCGCGCCAGCTCGTGCACGTTCGGCCGCGCTCGGCTGGGCATGCGCGTGACCCCAACAGTTATTTCCCAGAAATCATGTTTTTAAAAAAGTAATTGTGACGTCACGCGACGTGTGCGTAGTTTTAAGTCATCATATTGTTTTGTATTATATTGTTCTATACTCATAGCCGCTAAGTACACAACCATTGTAACACAAACACGATAGAACATAAGAACAATCCGATAGTTGAGTTACCAATCCACCTTACCATCACACGCACCTTCCCGCTAAACACCTCACCCTAAACCGCGCGACGACGATCGATAGTACGTCATCGCGTCCAGCGATCCCCACTCCGAGCGTTAATGCCTCCTACTCCACCATTCATTCATGCCCAGACTCACCCCCGCTCCACTGACCCACTCCGAACCGAAGGAGCCGAGTGTGGCCCATAATTAATTGATTAGTTCGTTCTGTCCTGAACTCCACCGCAAGACGACGTCTCTTGAAGCTCTTCCGCCTTCCCATTCCACGTCTTATTTCAAGCTTTGCAATTTCTTTCGCGTACTATAATTAAACCATAAGTGCAAGGTGTATATATACACAGTTTCGTTATATTAAATAATCATTATATTAACCACGTCTCGATTTAATCAAATCCCCACCATACGTCGTATCTGATTTCGCCAATTGTCATTTCCGATATCCGTATTAAATCTGTGTTCTCTTCCGTACGTCTGCAGCCTATCAGTGGCTCGGTACACCCTCCGAGAAAACAGATTGTTTATTGAACTGAATCTGTGTTCTTATTCGTACCCTCGTAGCCCACCAGTGGCCCGGTACGCCTTCGAGAACCAGATTTTTCCATTGATTTCGTAGTTGTTTTAGTTCGCGTACATTGTTCTATTGAGAAATCACATGCCTCGTCGCGCTGGCCGGAAATATCAGCTGCGGAAGCTCGCCCGTGAGTACGGCCTAGCAGCGGCAGGTCAGGACCAGTTCGTGCGGTTGCTGGGCGCGGAAGGGGCCCTGACGATCGCCCGCCTAACTAATTTTTCCGGGAAAGTGCGCGTCGTGACCGGTCAACGAGAGCAGATCCCCTGGAGGCCGCCCGCCCGGATCACGCTGGCTCCTGTCGACCGTAGCCGAGAGAGGGCCCAGTCTCAGCCCGCCGAGCACCCAGAGGAGCCTCTTCCACGGGACGACCAGCGTCCGCAACACCGAGCTTGAGCAACACGACCAGCGAGCATCGTCCGAAGGAGACTAGCCCGGTGAGAGTCAGCCGAAGGGGTTTGGTCCGCCGAGTGTCGGCCAAATATTACGCGGGTCCGAAAGTCTCGTGTACCGAGGCAGACACGGTTATACTCGCCGTGTGGACTCAAAAGCTGAACTATTATTATTGGCGTCCTGTCCGCGACCTCGTGATTCGCGCGATCGACCGCGGGACGTAAAAATGTTTAATTTTAATTTTAATTTTAATGTCTACTTTGAATGTTATAATAAATATTAACAATAACAATAAAATATTGCTTTATTCATTAAAATTTATTTTATTTTAATTAACATTTATGAACATCTCTAAGACGTCTAAAAGATGTCTAAAAGACGTCTTACAGTCGTACAGTTTTGTAACAAAGACGTTCTAGAGACGTTCTAGAGACGTTCGGGAGACGTTCGTAGGACTTTCAAGACGTCTTTAAGACGTCTGTGTGCTATCTGGGTGGTGAGACAACAATGCGATGGAAAGAATACTTAATTAACGCGCTCGATATTGACGTTCGTTTTAGCAACATCTTTTAATCTGTTACAATTTGTTAAACGGAAGACGTCTTCTTACGAAATGTGAGAAACATACGGTTACAGAAGCGTGAAGAATTTCTCTCTGAATCGTACGATGCATTATAATATCGAATGACTAGGTGTGCAAAATTAATTTGATTTTTCTTTTTGCACAAATGAAATCCTGATTGCCTCACACGCGCGACAATTTCAGCGAACGTCTCTGTGAATTCATTGACGGAAAATCAAATAAAACAAATGGATAGCAAATAAAGCAATATTATTTTCAACATTCGTAACACGATCGTTATTACACAGTTTAAATAAAATAGTATTTTGAAAGAGAAGTGAAGGTTCAATGAGTGAATTGCTTTATTGTTCAAATCAAATGCTCTGAGCTTTCGCGAACGTGGATTTATCGAAATAATAAAAAATGCTTTATTCTCGAAGTATGCAAACGATTTGAAATAAAATGAATCGTTTATTGCAATAATATTTTGATCTGGCTTTAGAGCAGAGCTGCCTAGACGCACCTGTTGCTGTTCCTCAATAATCGACGCAGAAAAGACGCAGAGTGTGAGTGGGGGACAAAGGGCGAACGGTACAAGTTCTGCCACAACTTGATTTATCAACGAGTCGGGCTCGAGGAATGCTTAGAGGTGCATTATGAAATAGAAGAGTCCTTAAACAATTACCCTGAACAACTGAAAATATTTTTAGAATAGTATATTTTGTACACTATATGGAAAACGGTAAAAATATCACGAGAAGTACTGGCTTGAGTGCAAAAAGGTGCTTCTAGGAAGATTTTAGTTAAAAGAACACCTCCACGTCAATATATTCAATTTCTTCGTTTTGTGTATCCTTTAGGTCAGATTTTTCCTGCAAAGAATGTGGCCACGGTCGACACATACCTAAGGCTCCCTCGTAACAAACTGTGCATACTGCGTTTTTTCAGCCACATTCTCGAGCGGTATCGTTTTCCATTCAGCCGGGATGCAAACGATTCGATCGGAGGAGTTCGAGAACTTAATGAAATCTGTTGGGGCGAAAGATGCATACGTGCGTTGCACTGCTACCTGGTGATTCCGTTTCCACTCCCTATTCGATGATAGTGTTGTACCAGTATTACAGCGTCGTGTAATGTATAAAACTGTAACGACCAAAGACATACAATCTGTCACCGTAATATTCGGACACTTCTAAAAAGACTACTTTTTAAAAATTGGATTAAACGACCTTAATGTTTTTAAGATATCAGAAGAATTAATGTCCTGAAGTAACACAAATTTTTTGAAAAAATTGCAATTATTTTTTTTTTATTTTTTTTTCGTAGAGAAAAATCTCAGTGTTACTTTTTATTATTTTTCTTTACTCGGGCCTGTCTTGAATATTTAACAACTGCATTTGGTAAATATTTGTCATGAACACGAAATTTTCATTTCTCATTGGAAAATTTCTAGACAGAGAAAATCTGGGTCGTATTTCTTCTTACTTGATCGTTCCGAGGTACTTCCTCGGATAAATAAATTCCTTGTTTTCCCAGCACGTTCTTGTGCAACTCAAGTGTTTTATTTTGCATCATTATTCTAATACCATTATTCCGTGAATGCGTTTGCACAGTCTCGTCAGCGATCGTAGATTAAAAATCATTTAATCCGTCGTTTTTACACGGCATCTAGTTTTAGTATTAATGCACGAACTATTTAAACAAATCGATATTTGAGAACACTCAAAGGGTTAAATTGAACATTGAACAATATTTATCTGTACAATTTTCGTGTAGAATGAATTGTTTCCACTATTTACTTCGAGTAATGTCCTCCGTTCGACCACAGATCACAATTTCAGAAGTTTAAGAAAGAGTGGTCGGTTTATTTTGAAAAACTTTGTTGAGTAGCTAAATTGTTCACTGAAAAAACAGAACGTCTTGACAATTTTTCTGTGGTACGAACAGTTTCCTTGAAATGGAGTCGTACACATTAGCACAGATTCCAATTTCAGGAATGCAAAAATATTAGCAGGGGATTGAAATTGCGTGTCGATCCGTCTCGATCACGATTTCTGAGTCATATGCGACGCATTACGAATTTCGCATTTACCGTGACGTGGTTCCCGCAGGTTGATTGAAATTATTCGGCGTGTCTTTCCCCGTTGCTTCGCAATTGTCAGGATTCTTTATGCGAACGCACTATTTCTTGACGCCCTATCAGTGGCCCATTCAGTCTAAGGGCATTTTTTACCATCTTATCCGGCTATACCCTTTGAATAGTTATGGACCCGACTTCATTGTTACAATGCAGATTATTATCTCCATAACTGTCGCAAAGATCAGTACCATGACTGTCAACATTTTCGTCCCCACTACTGGGGAATCCCCCTTGATATCAGTCAAGCGGTATCCACGCTCGGCGACCGAACCAGCGAAATGACACCAAACGCGATATAATTACGATTACAATTACTCGTGTAATAAACGATTCAAGTCTCAGGCGTGAAAAGGTCGACGAATGTAAACAAAGGAGAAGCAAAGTGTCGAAGCGTCGAACATCAGTCCCTTTTTGTCTTTAAATCGCTATCCCTCTCTACGTTCGGGACATTACATAGAATGTAGCACTTCTACTAGAACTGTCGCTCGGCAGACCCGACAATATGTCTGTTATGGAGATACCCCTGTAGTTTACAAAGACTGAAGTGGTTTCGGTAACGATCTCCGCTAACGTTCAGCCCGTGATTCCACCCAGAGTACCCCAACAAGCTCCGGTACCGTCGAGGGAAAGTCGACACGACGCGACACGACGCCTCACGTTACAATTCGTTCAACTTTTCCTCGTTCTACTGACAAAAGAAAAGACACTCATTCGATTTCAGCCAACCATTCGTCTTTCTTCTTGTTTCATGCTCGAACCGGGAGCCCTATTGAACAACCTGTTGGCCCACGGAATCTCGCTTCAAGCATGATCCGAATAGCCTCGAGATCCAGTTTGATTGATATTGATCCTCCCGTATCACTGTTTTACTCTATATTTGTTCAAGATCGATTTCATTAGATCAGTTTCTTATTAGTTCATGGTATGTCAATATGTTCCATGGAGCAACAGTGCTTTATGTAAGGTAATTAACAAGAGAACCGTTCTAGATTGTAGATGTATAAATAGTAGACGGTGGGCTTTATAAATTTATGATAAACATGAAGAGGTGAAGTTGAAAACAAGATTATAATTTCAATAATTGTAGGATTAAGAATAAAAAGTGACTGATGTGTGTTGCCTTATAAAAATTACAAGAGTGAATTTATTTAGGCGTTGGATAACTTGAAGTATACGCTTCGTTTCTGTGGCTACAGTAGCAGAACGAGATTCACGGTTCGACCGTCCCCGTGTCAAGACGTGCCTATGTTTACGGTGCGACTCTAGAGTGTTCGGTTACGTGTACACGAGTAACTTCAGTGTAGTGAATTCTGTGTTCTTTCGTTAAAATAGTGGTTTTTCTTCGGTGTTTTTTTTTTCCATATTGCCAGAGGGTGCACTATGCACCCTTCACCATCTCCAATGACTTCTGACTACAGGAGTCAGTTGGAACCTTTAAACTCAAGAAATAGAATTCTACAGAAATCCTCGTCTCAAGTTACCAATTATGCAGCTGCTGTGCAAAACTCTGTTTACCCTACAAGAGAACAAGCCATCATCATCGATGCTTTGGAAGGAGTGTCCATCAAGGTGTATGTTAACGAGATCTTAAAACTGATTAACCCATCTGACATCAAATCTGTGTCTAAAATATCCATGAACAGAATCTGCATGTTTCTGGCTAGCACTGAAATAACCAATAAACTCACAGAAGCAAAACATGTAATTGTTATCGGCAACAAAGAGCTTCAAATCCGCCCACTAATATCGAAATTCAAGAGGATAATATTATCAAATGTTTGCCCTATTATTCCTGACAACGTCCTGGAAGATATCTTCGCAAAGATGAACATAAGAATGGGTTCAAAAATTACCACCCTGCGCGCGGGTTTTACTGAACCCGGTCTTTCTCATATTACGAGTTTCCGGCGTCAAATTTTCGTCCACCCTGAAGATGTTAGCAAATTACCAGAGTCGCTAAGGATTGATTTCGACAACACAACCTTCTGGATATATCTGTCCTCAGACGCCGTCAAGTGCTTCATCTGTAAACAGTCGGGCCATCTGGCCAAAAACTGTTCAGTAGACACAACAAACATTGAATATACTGGCAATACTGGCATAACAGACATCCCTACCCCTGCACTCAAAGGTGAGAGTCCTTCGGACAAAAACACTGTCCCACCTGCTATGGATGATAACAACGTTTCTAACACGATATTCATACCTCCTTCCAATAATCCAAAAAGGCCTCTCTCCACATCTGATTCAAGCAATACGTATATCGCACAAAAAACCTCCAACAAATCCAGCGACCTGTATTATTCTTCCGACAATATATCTGATTCCAGTATGAAACTGAATAAAGGTGACAAGGATATTACACATAAAAAAAAGAAAATAAAGCAGGAGCCAATAGACATCGATTACCATCTATCTGAAATAAGAAATCACCTAGATAAAAACAAAGACCGGAAATGCCTTAACTACATACAACTCAAAAGTTTCATCGACAAAACAACAGGATGTGCCAACATCGAAGCAATCTGCCAAGAATTTGATCATGATATGGGAAAAATAGCACACACGCTCCGGTCCACCTATCCTCTCCTGAAGGAGAGAGTCATGAAAAGTAGATTCAGCCGTCTCTTAAAAAAACTCGCCCTCATTGAAGCCGGTGCGTCTGATGACAACCTAGAAGAAGGAACCTCCGACGAAAACATAGAAGATCACTCAAACATTTCCCCTATTATAGGGCCTAATAAAAATGTCTGAATCAATTCTACAATGGAACATTAACGGTTTCCACCCTCAAAGGGAACAGTTAGTGTTACTAAAAAATAACCTAAAGCCTAGAGTCATCTGTATTCAAGAAACCAACTTTAAGGGTAAAAACTGTGCTACAATCAAAGGGTACCTAACTTTCTACAAA